>NC_059482.1:12574793-12622293 GCF_018139145.2 Gymnogyps californianus
TGTCTTGCATAAAAAAAAGTTATCTGACATCTGAAAGTGAGTTCTGAATGCCACTGTGACTTGTACATGTGTCCTGTGTACATGTGAGCTGGAATATTTTACTCCACTAAAGTAGAACCCTATGAAATCTTTTGGGTTTGACTGTAAGATGCACTTGTACAGACAGTAATTGGCCTGTTACAGAGATATTAATTAACATGTTAGAAATGTTTTCTTTATTAATGAGAAATTCACACATACTATTTAAATTAATTTGTATAGTTTAAAATTAATTTATTGTGGCCTTCGATGACCTCAAATCTACTAAGACAAAGCTGGAGTATTGTACTAACTGTTAAACCATTCATTAAACATTTTATGCAAATAGTGTTTGTTTATAAACAAATTAACTGCAAGGATTTTCAAAACAGGTGCTGTGTTGTGAATGCGTACTAAATGATGTGGTACTGAAAGAATTAATTAGACCTTCAGATGTAATTAGTTGCAATAATTTGCGTGATTAGCGGCTTGGTTAAGAAGTAAGACACACACATTGTAATGCATGGAAGAGTCACTGCAGTAGCTTTGTCTTTCATACGGTGAAGATGAGATTTCCTCATGGTTAGGAAATTTTTCAAAAAATTGCTGACATAGCTGGAGTTAATTGCCAAGTATCCTGTAGGGGGTAACGTGGTTTTTTTGTTGGTGTGTGGTTTTTCTTGTTTTGTGTGGGGTTTTTTTGTTTTTTTTTTCCCCCTTGGCTTGTTGCGATGCATATGCATTGGAAGCAATACCATTTGTTTGTACCTCAATGAATTTTTAAAACAGAAGGCTGTTAACCCTAGATCTGCAAGTCTCCAGAGGAAGAACTGATACTTAACATGTTCAGGGTTAAAAGATAGGCTGTGATAAGCCACATGAAACAAGTCTAGTGTTTCAAGATCATTTCTAAACATTAATGTAATTTTTCCCCCCTTGCAACTGTAGTTCTGACTTTTCTTCTCACCTATCCAACAATGCAGTCAACCGTTGGATGTACATGAAGAATGCCTTTGAAACTGGCATTAGTCAAAACTGATTAAAAAGAAAGTTACGATTACTGATACTTAATTTATGGTGATCACAGCTTAATTTATGATGATCACATTCCTAGTTATGATAAATGTACAATACCTTTGTGATTTGCTTTTTTTGTCTTGATAATGCCTTGATGCCCAGTGACAATATTAGAGAGTGGGTTTGAAATGAATTAATATGGGGACTTTCTTGATCTTTGCTTCACCTGCTTGAAAAGGTAGATTGACAGTAAACCACAATAGATTCAGTTTTGTGGTCACTAGTGGAAGTTGCTATTGCTTTGCTATTTTAAAAGAAAAGGCTAAAGATTTTGTGCCTTGAGGCATCAAGAATGCACAAATATGAAAGTAATGCACACTTTGACAGAATATATTGCTCTGACAATACCCTTTTAACATTGTTAGAAACACACTTGGGGGGCCTGCAGATGTATTTTGAAAGAACAGGTTATGTTCTCTGTGAATCACTTTGTCAGAAAAAGCAAAAGTTTCTAGAAAAAGTTGAAGAGGAGGATAGAAGAAAAAGAAACAAGGAAAGTTTAGTAAATCAGTTATAAAGTAAATGAGTGCAATTAGTGAGCAGTGGAGAAGATATGAGGTGACGAGAGGCTTCTCAGAATAACACACTTGCTTATAGTGAGTGTTAGAGGCGTTCCATAGAGGTGTCCTATCCTCAGTGAATTTGAATTTCAGCTTTTTAATACAGAACCTTATTTGATCAGATTAAACCACAGCAGTTTGTAAGATGAGCTGTGGGGGAACTTTGTTTCATCTCAGATGGAAGTGGTCACATTAGACCTTGTTTGTTTCATGCACTAATGTAATGCTTCTGAGGCATGAGCTAGAGGAGACCTTGTTTAAAAGCTAAGCCTTGCTGTAGTTACCAAATTGTTTATGTTCTTTTAAGTTTTCGCCATATGATTTCCAAGAGTTTTTATGTAGCTGCAAATCTGACATAAGCGGCAAGACCCAGCAGGAGGTCTCTGGTTAAAAGGTGAATAAAATGATACTGTATTTGGATTACTGACTGGGAAGTATTAGTGGTCATGTATCCAAGTGAAAGTAAAACCCATGCTTTTTATTGCAAACTCAGTGTGGAATACAGTTCATTTTAGGACTGAGGCGGAACATAAGTGCGCTAATTCTTTTCTACAGCAGAATGGCTATTTGTGGTCTTAGCTTTTTTTTTTTAAAAAAGCATAGAAGGGAAAGGGAATAAAATAAATATTAAAAATTACAAAAGAAGAACAAAAAGCATCATTAACTGCTGCACAGCTGCTGTGTGTCTGCTGTCGCGGGGATTACCCTTAATTACTATGGATGAAGTTTGCTATTATTGGTTCTTTGGATACCTCACAAGTGGTTTATTTTTAAAGGAATTCTTCTTTCTATGTATGTTTTACTAGAATATGCAGCTGTTAAACTTTCAAGGAAAAAAATCACTGTTTTAGTCCTGAAGAGACTGAAGATCATTTGACAGAGCTAACATAGGGATCCACTTGAATGAATTTATTTTTTTTTCCTTTCTGTAGTCTGTTTAATTCAGTTCTTTCATTTTAAGTGTGATGTCTGCGAAGTAGTCTTTAGAATGGGCTTTTCTGTATTGTGTTTGAATTTGAACAAAATTAACATTTGTATGTCATCAGTAGCTGCAATGCATAGCTCAAGGCAATGAAGGATAGAAAGTCAAAGAATATGGGAAACTTGATTAAAATGAATAAGCAGTAGAAGGTCTTAAGGGTGGACATAGCTCACTCATTGATTTATTTGTATTGTTTCTTGAGGCAAAAGAAGCTAATTCCATGGGATGTTTAGAAAATAGGTTTTAAATCTGAAAATAAAAAGGTGTTTAAGTCAATAAAATTAGGTTTTAGACAACGTAATCTGGAGACTTCCCTACTTATATTTCTTAGTCTCACTTCATAAAGGGGGCACAATACCGAGTAGGTAAATGTTCTTTGAGAACCTCTTTCCAGTGAATTGTCACTGTACTTGTTATGATTTGGGATCAGTTGGATATTCATAACATTTTGCTTTGTTTTATTCACTAGGACATGAGTTGTGAGGTAAAGCCTAAACTATCAGCCTGGCAATTAGCTGCTGTGCATGGCTTACCAAACGTTGTTATTGTTCAGTGCTGCCCTCTGACTTCCTTGGATAGTATTTTTTTTTATGTTGGCTTCAGTGAAGTGGTCTGTATTTGCTATGCATTTGTGACTCACCAACTGTTCATATGTTATCTAGTTCTGCATTGTATGATGTTGCTTCAGGAAAATTTTGTAGTTTGCAAGACCTCTGTACTCACATCTTTGTAATGCTTTGGCTCTCATTTTGACGTCTTACTCTCTCATTTGTCTCAGTATTCCGAATGTTCTCGATAGCAGCTTTTGTACTTTTGAGTCTACTTGATGGATTGACATAAGTACCTTTTCAATGTTTCAGAAACTTCCTCGTCAACATTTTCTATCCTCAGTGCATCAGTGCTGGAAATGTGAAATGCTTTGCCTGCTAGTGTTTTGCTGGGGTGTTCAATGCTAAAGGGCAGTTTTTGCAAGAGAACTTTTAAATGAAAAAACGCTTGAAGCGGACATCTGAGACAAAGGACCCATATTCCTGGTACTGGTGAAAATCCAGTCCATAGCTTAGTCAAATGAAGGAAGCTTCCTAATTAATTTACCTACCACAATCATCCTCGAATTCAAAGATTAGTGTTAACTGTTTGGTTTATAGCACCTTTACTCAATAGCTATTAATAACTTTTTTTTTTAAATTTTTTTTCTCAAGGAACAGAATAAGGAAAGAGTTGGAAAAGTTTGGATGTTTATCTGTGGATATTTATTTCTGATACAGATATTATTTCTGCTTAGTCCCTTCTGTTGTATTCTCAATGTTCGTATTCTTAAAATAAGGACATAGAGAATGCAGGTGCTTAATGGACCCTGAAAATGTTTTTATAGATTCAGCTCCCCTCCCAAGCCCCATGAAATAAAAAGCCCTGAAAACCCTAATGATGTGGTTGTTTGCCAAGGTTAATTGAGGAAATTTGAGAGTTCTGTTGTGTTTGTGGAGGAGCCAAAGTTATAACACTGCCCAGATGAGTCCTTCCCATTTCCATTGAATATTTAATGCCAAATAGACACAGCTTAAAATGAAGAAAAGTTGATGCTGAACAAATAAAATTATTAAAAAGAATACCCCCTCAAAACCTTAAACGATCTTTAATGCCAAAAAAATACAAATGACCAGTTGAAGCTCTTACATGAAGGATGGTGTCAAGCGTACTATTTTACACTTCTGAGACAAGTGCAAACTTGGAGTTGGGGAAGTGACTTCCTTATTTGGGGTGTCTTAGTTTTTTAGTATTTTTGTAGGCATAACGAGCTTCTTCCACTTAAGACTCCTCTCCCAGCATGATGAATATTACACCATGCACTGAACAGCCCCACCAAGTTTTGTGAAAGGTAAGTGTAATGTTATTCCAAGGAAATGTACATTATGCCCACTTATAAAGAGAAGAAGCTGAGTCAGAAAGCTGAAATGACTTGAATAATTTCTTGCATTCAGATTGAGGAAATTGTATCTTTGTCCTACCATATAGTAGGTGCCAACTTTCATCTAGTCCAAACTTTTACAGCTATGCACTGGTTCAAAATGGGACAATTTCATAATCTGAAATGTACATGATTCTGTGGATGTTTCTTCTGTAATTTTTTAAATTCTGCAGATCTAGGAGGAACCTCCTTCCCACCCCTGAATTCTGATATTAAATGTTGTCTAGTTCTTTTAATTTGTCTTTTTCTGATTCTGTCATGAAACCTGGAATTTAGGTTTCAGAAGCCTACTTACTAAGTCTTGATTTCTTTTTCCGCTGGTTGCCAAATAGACATAGTATTAATATGCGTAATAGTTCTGTATGACCAAGGAATTACATTTTTGAAACTCAAGATATTTTTTCTTAAAGCAGGTTGGTGGCATTTCAGCTGACTCTTTGAAAATCCATGAACACTTTCCAGATACACTTTTGTTCTCTGAAAAATGGCTGAACTCCGTTATAGGTCATCGCTCTAAGAACAATTCTCACAACCTGGGCTGCTTTTTGTATCCCTAAATTGTTGCCATAAATAGAGAATATTACTAAAACCTAAATCACGTTTCTTCAAAAGGAAGACAGTATCTCCAGAGTTTATATTCTGCATTTGTTTATTGTTGATTATGTCAGAAATACCAGACACACACACACTGGAGACTTCGATATTTTAGTGGCAGACATCAATGTAAAACTATCAGACCAATGTGGCGTTTACCTCTCCTATACAGATATTAATGTATACAAACAGATGGCCTTTGTATGTAACACAGTTTGTAATGAAACTGAGATGGTGCACAATCTAATTCTATGTTACAGTCCTCAGATTTGTAATTCTGATTACAGCTAAATTACTTTGCAGTGAATTTTTCCATTTAAAGTATTTAGCCCTAAGAAGAATCTACCGTACAAAACACTTTCTGTGATACTGCTAACTGTTTTTGATAAGCCTGTATAAGTGGCAATCCTTGAAATCCATGTCTTGTTCCTATGAATTGTAGGTTTATTGTGCATTTATCACTCTATTGGAATCTTCCATAAGCATAGGATTTTATGCTCAGAAACCATCTGTAAACAATCCTGTAATTCTTAAACATACAAGAAAAGCTGCAGTCATATTTTTTCCAACGCACCTATAAACCTGACTCTAAATGGTGTTCCTTAGCTAATCTACCCTTCCTTTTCTAAATGTCCTGGATTGCTAATAGCGCTAGCTTCACCAAGAGTAAGAGTGTCAGACAGCTATTGGCAGCAGACTACCAGCAGGTGACTGGTATTTTAAATTTATTTTTGCTTTTAGTAAGACTCAGTACTGAAAAGCTTCAAGTGTAGTGGCTACTCGGAGCGTGTATTCTCCCTGTTCCTGTACAGCTTGAAGTATCAAGAAATTTTAGGGAAACATGGCTGGACTAATCTAGGTGTTATCCTCAGACTGAGTGAGGTTCTTGCGTGTATAAATGGCAGCTTTTAGTTGGTCTAAATAAGGTTAAGTTTTAGATGGATTCTGTGAAATGAGGGTTAGAAAGCCTTGATATTCTTATGAAGGCAAACCTTCCCTGCCAGCTGGAGCCTGGGTAGGGAAGCCAGGGAGAGGATCACTTTGTGCATGCCCATTTTACTTTTTCAAAATAAAGTCAAAAGTGAAGACAGGCGGCATGGTGAGATGGGCTTTTATTTGGACCCACTTTGGTTTTTTTCACTTTAGCATGTGTAGTTTCAGGGGATCCTTTCAATGCTGCTTGGTGTTGACCCTGTCAGTGGCAGGAAAGTAAGACGTTTTTGGTTTAGGAATTGACAGGAGTTTGGGGGAGATGTTTGTAGTCTTGAGAATCTAATGAAGAGTAAGTGAAAATACATTGTGACCAGGCATCCTGTGAATAAGGGTAAAGAGGCTGTGAAAAGCAGAGGTGTTCTTTCAGGGAAGATAGCTTAGTGCTTGTCTGTCAGGCAAGCGCAGCCACCTCCTGCCCAGTATGCTTTGGCGTTGGTGTATGTTCGGAGGCGTACTTGTGAATGTGGTCCTGTGTTTGGCTCACTGGGGCCATAGGAAAATTCAGGCTGGAAGGGACCTCAGGAGGTCTCTAGTCCAACCTCTTGGGAATATAAGAGAATTAAATATACCATTTTTCAAAACTGAATGATATGATGATTGGAAAAAACCTGTTTAGTGTTCTCTTCATAACTTTTTTGCAGTAGCTGGTGTTTTGTAGTCACTGAAGAGTTCATTTCACATAAGGCACATTTCTGTTTTTCAGCTTAGAAATATGGAAGATGTGAAGAACTGAGGCCAACTCATCTTGTATCAAGACGGGTGGAAACTCCCAGCCAACCAGGAATGATGGAAAGATTGAGGTATTATCAACTTTTTAGTCAAGAATAGTACCAGGTACTTATGAATAGAGCAGTACATATAATTGACTTCAGATTCTTGGCTGAAAAAAGACCCAAAATACTTTGGGTGTTTTGCAACTATTTTTAACCACAAATTTGAAATTGTTTAGTTTACTTTCATTCTTTTGCTTAAACATACCAAATGGAAGTCATTTTGCAATTTCAGTTGAAATTAAACTGCATTTGTTTTTTGATCAAAAACCACGACCCCTCCCCACCCCTAAACAAACCAAAACAATTTGCAAAGTACCTGTCCATCACTCCTAACACTCTCTCTCAAATATTGCAAAGAATACGGCTTGTAAGTATTAAGTGGAGATGTCCTGATTAGTGACTGAACTGAATCCTGGGGTGCCTATGAGCTGCTGGTTCATGTTAAACGTGCATTCTGACTCCACAGAAGTTTTCCTGAGTTCAGATGCAGATCTATGCTTTGTGTTTTAAATTCATCTGTGATAAATAAGACCATTTAAGTGCAACCCTGTCAGAAGTAAACTGTAAACCCAGTATAAAACAGTGGAGAAAATTACTCTCAATTTAAAGGAAGAAAAGAGAGGAGTATCATATTCTTCAGGGGAAATTTAAGAGGCAAAATGGAAGCACTCTAATTGGAATTTAGCCAATCTACAATTGAACAGTGTTTATTGTGAACATTTGAATATTGTCAACATTTGAATATTTATGATAACAATACTAATGATTAAAAGAACCACGGAAATATTTAATGAGCTCAAGTCATTACATCCACAGTTTATGTCTCACTGCAAGGTTGGCACTGTCAGCTCTAGTAACAACATTGTGTTTGTTAACATACTAAGATATTAGTTCAATGCAAACAAGGTAAAAACAATCTCTAGCTATTGAAAAAATAGTTTCTGCAACGTGAAGATGTCTTTTACATGTCCTCTATGCAAATAAGTCCTGACCAGTTCTAATAGAGTAAGGAGGAGGCCAAGACTGAAGTATTACAGCTATAAATTTTTTTTTAATTGACGTGGATGTTTCTAACATAAACTGGAGCTAATTTGCTACATGGAAGTGTATTTAGAAAACTATTGCTAGACAGAATAATTTCAGGCTTTTACTACATGTGCCAAATCAAACTTACATTACATTTTTGTTTTTAAACTTCCGTATTGCCATAAATGAAATACTATATTTAAAAAAATGAACATAAATTCAGGTTTGGCATAAACCCTGGTTAATCCCATTAGCTTCTGTGAGATTGCATGAAATTTCTGTAGAGAGAACTGTGCCCACTATATTCATCACATCCTATTTCTCTGTTTAGGTTCTTTATAGTGAAACCACTGTCAAAGTATTGGATACCTTATGTTCCAATAGTAGTATGCTCAAAATTAAAGTGTATGTTCCCTTGATAGACATTTTACATGCAAATAATTTTGTGTTGCTATAAATACTTTGTATCTTAGAAATGCAGTGTTTGCTATCACGGAGATCATAATTTTTGTGAGCTGAATTTGCTTCATATGATAGAGAAATTATAGGCTACAATATGTGATCAAACAGCAATATGGAAAGCTTAAATAGAATGCGCCCTAAGGACAAAGGCTGCTTAAGACTATAGGGGATAGAATAAATGGGAGTTTTAGTAAAGCTATCTCTGATTCCAACAGATAAATTATGCTCTGCCTTTTTTGTATCTCTTTGGGACTGTACTACATAAATTATGACCAAGTATAATTTAGACTTTCAGCCTATATTTCTGAACATCCATCTTGTACGTTTTAAGTACAAAATTACCGTTTTGCAGAAATATGAAATTGAGACAAATTTTTTTCATCTGTGCATTTAACTTCTGCATACGTTATAGCAGCTAAAGGGTTAGAGAGGACGTTGTTACTATCCAGAGGGTGATGTTCGCCAGATGATTGCATAACTGTGTTAAGATCTAAATAAGCGTGAACAAAGTTTGGGGGACAGAAGAGTGTAGAATTGGATATTATTTCAGAATAGGTATCTACTGTAGCTTTAAATAATAAGTAACATGCTTTTCTGAATAAAAAGCAATCATTTGTAAATACAAATTCTTTATTTGTTATCAATTACATTAAAAAGTTATATATGGAATTTCCTTTTGAAGTACAGTTACAGTCAAGTGACCTGAACTTTGGCATACATGAAGACCACAAATTGCAGGCCTTCAATGCACTTATGAGTTCACAATTTGCACTTGAACATCAATGTGTGTATATGAATAAAGCAATAGATCTTAAGAGCCCTATTTTCTATCGCTCAAGCACTGCATTCTGTAGCTTGGATTTCTGTGTAAAATCAACTGAGAATTGTGTACTTCATTTCTTCCATTATAGTATGCAATGTTGTAATACTATCTGGAATTCTAAAATTAGGAATAACCACAAGGTGCATCCTTGTGGCGGTGTGTACATGTCTTCCACGGGGGATAGAATGTGGAAAAAAGATGAAGCTCCTCCTTTGAGGAAGGCAAACTCGCAAGAAATTTATGTTTTTGACAAAGGAGTACAATTTAAAACTGACCCAAGATAGCTTTAAATAACATGCCAATAGCTTGCAATAATATTGCTAGAGGAGTTTTTTGATCCATAATAATGGAGAACCATCCCTTTAGACCTGATGTAACTTTTTCTGTATTAAGAATAAGAAATATCTAGCACTCTTGCACGTGCACAAGGACCACACCTGCAGTATACGAAGGTTTAAAATCATAAGACCTACTTAGTATGTGTAGCAAGGTGAATTTATTTGGCTTCGTTCTGCATACATTTGATGACCATAGCTTTGGGAATTCAGTGCAAGCTTTCATGATGAGTGAAAAATGAATAGAGAAAATGTCTACTGTAGAAGTAGAATGAATAATAGTGTTGAAGAAGAAAATTTCCCCCCTAAAATACAATAGGCCAATTTTTTCTATGTTACAGATTTCCTATCCATTAACTTGGTGATGCTCATATGTACAGTGTTTTGCCATTGCAATGTTTACCTTTTTCTGTAATTGATATTCCATTTAAAGCCACTAGCATTCACTAGACTGCTGGCTTTCCCTGCTTTCTGCAGTAACTAGAGGGAATACTGGAACTCAAGCAATAACGCTAATTGCTTATAAAGATTTTAATGGCAATCACTTTAACTGATGGTAGAGATTAGTCTACTATCACAGACACCATCAAAGGCAGCACCAATAGCTTGTCACCTTACCTTCTGTAAAGAAAAAAAGGTGTTTCTGTTGTCTACGTAAAATGGTGGAATATTTAAGTTTGTAAAGTGTGAGCATGTGGCAGATTCAATTGTAACTTTCAGCTGTTTTTCATTAGAAAAAAGTAAATTGAATAAAAAAATAAGATAAAAGTGAGATTTGTATACTGCTTTCCTCCATTATTTAACCTTTTCTGACATCTTCTGGGGTGAAAATGCAACATAAAAATGGAGTAGTTTCCCTGGCTCCTTCGTTAGAGTTTTTTTTTTTTTTAAATATAGTCTTTATTCTTTTTCCACTGAAAACTGAAAGAAATTGGAAAAGGAAGTTGTATCGTTTTAGGATCGCTGTCATATTGCTGTGGTATGATTCCTATTTTCTGGGGCAGGACTGCACATGTGTCTTTGAACTGTGCATTATGTCTTCAGTAGTTTCACTTTTGTGACTCTGTCTCCTAAAGTTCTCTTGGTCAAAGACCCAATTGCTTAAGGATATTACTATTGACATTACACTACGGTCTTAGTTTTTCAAGAGGTAATCTCTTCCTGCACTAGTCAAGATTCTTCCCAAAATAATGTAGCATCTACAGACCTTATCATTGATTTTTGCAAATTATGACTGGGAAGATGATCTTGTGTCAGAGGTCAGACTGTTCTGATGTGTGGCAGAAGAGGATGAAATTAATTCTGTTAAATTTTACAAGCCCCTCCTGTCATTAGTTATACTGTGTATTTTACTTTTTAGGTCATGAGCTTTTAAAATCAACATATGAATGCAAAAGGAAGTCTATGAGTTAGCTACCAGAGGGTTAAATTTTATTTGAGTCATTACTAAGTGATTTCATGTCCAGAGAGCCTTCAACTCAGGATGTGTAACATTTATCTGCCTAAAATTAAAAGGAAATGAAAGAGATTTATTAGTGCTTGTTTCTTGAAGATGGTTCTCCACATTTGGATTGGTTGAATGATTGAGGATAAAAGGCTTTCATAACGATCTTGCATTGTACAAATGAGCTCTAACCAGAAGTGCTGTCCTAAATGCTGCTGACTTAAGGATAAAAGTACGAAGAAGAGAGGATAGCCTTTTTGCAGTTAAGGTTATAACCAGGATCCTCTCATAAAATTCTAATTTAACTGGTATAATTTAGGCTGGGGTAATTGTCTATGTGTGAAATATGACTAGGTTTGCACTGAAGTTTAAGGAAAGAAATTAAAAAAATGGTCAAATGAATTTTGAGGTGTAAACAGGCTAGCTGATCATCAGTAAAACCAGTGGTGTGGGCAGTGATGCTGTAGTTGTTGGGTTGAGTGCGTTCAGAAAGCAGAGCTGTTTTTAGAGAGTATGGGGGGGGGGAACAATAGAGGTGAAGCTAGGGAGAAGTATGTGCATCTTTACTTTGAAAACCTTGTTTTCTTTAGACATTTTAGACATTCAGATGGGTTATAAATCCTTTCTTAACATGTGAAAGAAGAAATTTAGCATTCAAAAAATCAGTAATACCAAAGTATGTTGGGAAAATGGACATCATAAATTTCACACTACTCACATAAATATGGATTATTTCTTCCAAGTAAGAAGAAAAGTATGTGCATCATAACATCACAATTTCAACCTAAAAAACCCTTTAATTTTATCATTGGTATTTGTCATTTAAAGACTTCTTGATAAGAAACATACACTGTAAGATATATTGATGTTTATTATGTATGATCTCTCATTTTCATATAACTTAATGATAACATAATGCTAATAGTGATAGTTCTGTAATTTCTTGTGAACCATAGATAAGTGTTATAATTCCTGTTTCTTGAGATAACCCCCGTTTTTTCCAAATTCTACTGTTCTCAGCTGAATTAGCTGCTTAACTGCAATGCTTAAATTTTCAAACACTAAAATGAAGGTACCAAAAGTAATGAAAAAAATTTAAGTGATTTGACTGTGTACCATATGCTTTTCATTTTTTGACAAAAGCATCCCCTACTACTGTCTTCTGCTACAGTCCTTGCACTCTGTTCTGGATCTGTTGAGGGCTGGAAAAGGTGCTGCTGTAAGGTCTTAACGCAGATTGGATTTGGGGGGCAGGCAGCATTCTGAACAGCACATTGTATTGTACTGCTGGCGGATGACCTATAAAAGGCTATTGCTGGTAGTGTGTAAATTGGAAAATCCAGGTGCTAGCTAATTTCAGGAGCTAGGAAAGACAGAAAAGTGGGCTGACTTCTCTCTCAATCCCTGTGCTACAGAGGTATGGAAATTAGGGCCAATTTATGATATTGTTTACCATAAATTTCTTGGCTTTACCGTCCTTTTATATTTTTTTCTAAGAATGTTATAATATATAGTCATTAATATAGAGAATGTATTCAGAGATACATATATAGAGAAATTTGAAAGCAATCTTTTTTTTTTCTTTGAATTTTCAGTAAACAACTTGTGAATGTATGGGCTATTTGCATTAATTAACATTGATCTGGGTTCCACAGTGAATATTTTAATGTGTGGATTATTCAGGAGTTTTTGTCTGGTATTCACAATTTGATAATTCATTTGTGTAATTGGTCTGACTGAGTGCTTACGGCACTTATAAATATGTGTACCCCTGAATGGCTTCCTGAGGGTTTGTTCTTTCTCAGTATAGGCAGTATAAGGAAGATATAAAAAAAGAAGTCTAAGGAATATTAGGAATTCTTGAAACATTCCATTCTAATTTTCTTCTAAAACATTCTAATTTTCTCCTAGTGACTAATTTAAATATATGATTATGATTCTAGCAGTTACTTCCAAGTAAGTGCAGATGCAAAGATTCAGAGTCAAAGCATGAAAAAGAATAGTTAAGTTGTATCCTGAATGCCGATGTGACCTTTTCTTGATGGCTAAAACGGTGACATCTTTATGGCTGAACACGTTTTTTAAAAATAGAATTATAAACTTAAACTGCAATAATATATAAGTTCTTAAATTACTTTAAAAAGGTAAACTGGACTTATTACATCTTGATTTTTATTCATAAAATAAGTTTAATGCCGGTATTCTAATATAGATCACAGTACATCTAATAATTTCGGTGTAGCTGGGCTGATCTATAGGTGCAGAGTCTATGTCTCTGAGTTTGTATTTTGGAATGAAACTCCTGCTTAACAACACTGTTTCGTTTCTGAAGCTACTAATCAAAAGGATTTTATTTTTGAAAATATCAATAGTCATGCAGCATAATTCTTAAGTCTTTTTATTTTTGCCATATCTTTTTCAATTATGTCTCTTCCTCGTAATTGTCTAAATATTATTGATACTGTCATATATATTTCACCTATGCTTTCTGCTGTGTGATAGGACACAACAATAGCAAGTGTTATGTTCAGCATGGTTTTCCTGTGGGATTTACAGTGTTATTTGGCAGAAAGTAAGTATGTTACACAGTTAAAGATCAAAACTTTTACTATAAAGAGGGTGGGTTACTTATTGAAAAAGACTTACTGTGAAAGTTCTGAAAATAAAATAGTCTGTCATGACTCGTACCCACGTACGATTAAGAAAGTAGAAGGGCATTGTGAAGAATACACATGATGTACTCCTACTCACTAGTAGTGGTTAATACCCAAGTGCTGCTCAACTGATGAACAAGATCATTTGGAGTATTGGGTCCAAAACATGATTTCTCATGACACTGTGAAAGTTTCTGGGGTTGCTTTTTCGTCACTTAAAGAGATCTGAGAACCCAATCTGTTAGGTTGGTAATGCATTGGCCTAGGATTTTACTGATCTTAAGATGATGAGCCCGATCTAGTCATTGGAGTGATGTTCGATGGTTTACAATGTGTGTATAGCTGTATAGAGAACTTCCTGGCCTTTACTTTAGAGGAACATAAACAATTTTGGATAGTTCATGTAGCTCTAAAAGGGATACAGAGTGCATGGCACTGCCTTAGAAAAATTGCCATTGCCAGTGGAATGACTTCAGTAAATAGCATGAGTGTATTTATGAACTTTTATTTTGCCTGGCTTATGCTAGTGGAACAGGGGAAAGTCTGCCCAGGAAAACACTGATAACAAGTGCTGGATCAGAATTAAAAAACTATTTAAAAATGTGACTCCTCTGAAAATGCTCAGGAGCACAGTTTGATCTGCTGAGAATCTCAGCAATTTACTCATCTGTGTATGCTTTAAGTACAGCTGAAGACTCAAGTAGTGATAATATTGTATCATGTGCCATAAAATTGCTCCAGGTCTTTTAAGTGGCAGCACTAAAAAATGCAAGTACTAAAATGGGGGAACTCAAATTGGAGCCTAATAAAATATCACCCCGTGTTTGTTCCTTGTCTAGAACAACGACCTCTCATAAGCCGTTGCTTTCTTACTTTTCTAAGGGTTACTCTGTTGCCTTGATTCCTTCCCTGATTATCTTGAAGCCTGTCAAGTTGGAAAGCTCTCCCCTCCCTTGCTCTTTCTTCCTAATGGACATGAAACAGTCCAGTCAATAATATTTTACTTGTCTTCCCACTGCGTGTCTCTTCCTCTGATCAGTTTAGGCGAGTTTGACTGCAAAAAGTCAGAAGGGAGGTTAAGATCTGAAAGTTCAGCCAAATGTTATCAGCCACAGAGATGTTGCTAAGGGAAAGGCCTTACAGCCCCTAAGACCGGAGCCAATAATAGCTGCACATAGCTGATAACATCAACAGCTGTCAAAGATCCAGGCATTTGTGGTTCGTCTGTAAACTCAAACACCTGTATTCAGTCAAGCTTTGATTGTTATCCCCTCTTTTCCTGTCATCTTGATTCGTTCCTTGAAGGTGCTGCCAGGATATTCTAAGCTGCTAGTTGATTTATAAAGTGAAAGAGCCCTTCGAAAGTTTGGCACAGTTTGAAAAATCGACTGAGGCTCTCATTCATAGGGTGACAAGTTACTTTGACATTGATATTGACAGTATTCTTTTAATTAAGTTTTAGACGATGTAAGGATGGGTTCAGATCCTTGAAAGCACAGGTTAAAAGTACGTTAACAGCTTCAACATGTGTCACTTAAAAGAACATTATGTACTTTAAGATGGTTTCTTTAATGATGAATTAGATCAAAGTGACTAATAAACATTCTCCATGAAAGCTCTTCAGAGCACAGTATATGCATGTTTGAGATATTTAAAAGATAGAGTTTTGAGGATCAAACTGTAAACTAAACTAAAATATCTTAAATGAACAGCTGATACTGTTGTCACACTACTATAATTGTGTGCAATTAATATGCAGCACAGAAAAAAAGAATTTTTTTTAATGGGAATTTCATGGTAAATTGTGTAAGGGTAGTTCTCCTTTACCAATCATGTAGGGAATTGTGCAGAAATGTGTATACTGCAAACTGATAGAATGTGCAGTTTTGAATGGCTGGACTAAAACAGTAGATATGTAGATATTTTTATCTAATCAGATATGTAGATTATTATTATTTTGAATTAATGCAAACTACTGCAGCTCTGTTGACTTCCTCTGGCCTGTGCCTTGTAGTGAACTTGAAGTCACTGAGAAGCATGGCTACAGCCAAGTGTAATGGAGTTTGGTGTTTTGGTTATGTTCCTGTAGTGTGTGTGTGTGTCTCTATCTCTTTCCTTTTCTTTTCTTTCTTTTTTTTTCTTCTTAAACACTAGAAGTTCCTTTCTTACTCATCTTCATTTTTTGTAACTTTATTCCAAAGAAGTGATAGGTACTGCAGTGACAGACAAGAAAGACAGCATTTTAAAATAATTAATTATACTTCTAGACTATATTGTGTACTCCAGGAAGACTATTTCCAGCTCGTGCCAGGTGCCTTTAGAACTGAAACGTTTTCTTGTTGAAGAGATTGTGGTGATGAAAATGATACAAATGTTATAAAAAATTTGATGGTGGGGGTTGCAAGGGCTGTTTTCGTCTCATGAGTATTATTGTTTTCTGTCTGCAGTTTTATAAGACCAATTTTTTGCAAACTAAGTTCAGGACATATACTGAACTTGTGTGTGGGGCTGAATGCACAGCTGAAGAGCTTCTCTGAGTTAATAATGATAACTGTGAAATTATGCAACTGCAAATTCCAAACTGATTTTTGTCGATTATTTCTAAACAGAGCAATAAAGAAAGGATAACAGAGAAACCTAGTTCTTAGTCAAATAACTTTTTTGCTGAGATTCATTATTATTCCTTGATTGAAGCCTGTTTTACTCCTCAAGTTGCAGGAATGCAGATAAAAACATGGGCTGAAATGTTGGAAACCTCAAAGTCAGTGAGACTGTTGATGACTATGGGCTCAGAATTTAAGATCTGCTTTTTGTTCTGGTTAGAAAACATGATTTAGTAGCTAAAAATTCTTACATGCTGAAATTTAATGGTGTGCAAAACCAGTCTTTTATATATAGGTGAATGCATCTCCGATTCTCCTGAAGGATTCTACAGTTGGG
Source organism: Gymnogyps californianus (assembly GCF_018139145.2). Lineage (NCBI taxonomy): Eukaryota > Metazoa > Chordata > Aves > Accipitriformes > Cathartidae > Gymnogyps > Gymnogyps californianus. The sequence goes on from NC_059482.1 coordinate 12,591,444, forward strand.
TGAATATAAGGGCTTAGATTTTTGTGTGAAGGTGTGCAGAAGTAAGCAAGATGGGGAATGGAAAGAAAAGGGTAAAACATCTAGTACTTCTAGTAAACCCAAGCTTGATACTTACCACCACTCTAACCTGGAAAGCAGAACTCAATGAAAGTGACGTTAATGACAGTTCATGACAGGCTCATCTTTTCTATAGTGTTGAGGAAGCCTGTTCATGTAGAATTGCTGCACAGCTACTGTTTCCCCTTCTGGCTCCAGAGGGACAGTTTAAAGGCAGGCCCACCTTGCTGATGCCATTTCTGACTGTAGCAAGGAGTTGGAATATTGGAGGATCATGTGAGAAGAATATATTTTTGCTATTTTCTTTCTTTCTTTTTTTCCCCCTAAACTTCCCTTTTCAAGAAAATAAAGTACATTATGCTTCCTTCAAAGAAGGTTGTGGAAAAAGTTTCTGCAACTTGTACTTCAAAAAAACCCCCTTTATTTCAGGAGAAAATGTATCAGGAAGTTTGATGATATGCATAAAGTTGTATTGCTTTTGTAACACAGAGGCAGTAAAAAGAAAGTAAAGAATAAGTTCAGTATATTTTAGCTGATGTATCCCATGTGTTTACGTTTATCTTTATTTAAAGTGAAAGTCAGAATTGGAAGCTTACACACTGTCACTGACTCCTGTTGTACTGCAGCTGCCTATCAAGTTACCATCCATATGGAAAGTACCCATCAAGGTAAATTTCAAAATATTAGTCTCAGCTCCTTATTTGTACTATTTTTGTAAAATCTGTACTTCATGGTGTTGAGTGGGATCTCAAAAATATACCTTGACTTTCTTGAAATAATTGTCTTTGAATTTATTTGGCAGAGGATTCATAAAAATCTAAAAGAGAATGGAATGGATCAAAATGGTCTGTTGTCATTATTACATAAACAGTTATTTTTATAGGCTTTGGATGCAGTAATGGCTCAGGCAGTGGTTTATCTTTAAGCATGTAAACTCTGACTTTAGGGAAGCTTTTTGCATTTGGAGTTAGTCACATGCTGTAGGAGTTGGGGACTTTGATATGGGAAGGACAACAGAAATACTACTTCAGTAGTATACAGCACACCTTCAACATTTGCAGCATGGGTTATACCTTCATAACGCTTTTAGCATCCTTTCCACAGTGGAATTTGTATGACATCCCAGTAGCATTTGATATTGTCCTCAGTTAAAGCCCATATTTCCTTGGGAATGTGCAACTTGTTTCCAAACATACTGAAACCAGCAACTGTGTGTCTAGTTTTCTGAAATTTATACTAAGATTCATGGATGTTTCTGTTGGGAAAAGTAAGGTGAAAAGTTTTCCAGGGTGCCTTTTCCATTCCTTTAGCTATCAACTGATCAGGTGCCAGGCTTGAATCTGTTTACAATTTGAAATACTCTGCTACAGGTCATGCAGGATTGCATGGAGGCTTGCTGTTTATTATGGCTTGCTAACCCACATTGGTAGGTATTTTGAAGCTTGTTGTATTTTCAATAGAATTAAGCATGTTTGAAAAATCTTACAGAAAATCTTAGCATTTTATTAATTTCAAAGTCTTCGGAATTATAACCTAAATTTTGACCCAATCTTATCCCATACTGTTAGTAACATTTAGTTTAAATGAAAGAAAGAAATGTAAGCTTCCATTCTCTCCTGAAAATAATATGACCAGTCTTCTGAAGAAGTCTTGTTACTGGTAAGTTCAAAAGAATCAGTATATTTTTTTCACTTACCCTTCACCACCTCTAGAAATTGAATCAAATATTTTGAAATTCAATGAAAATATATGAGAAAGTATGTTTTTAATATGTTTACTTATATCTGCATTTTGGTATGTACTGGGACACTTTTGAAGTGACTTTATGAGGGACAAGAAGGCAAGGTTGATATGCAGTTAAAACAGTGAAAAGAAAAAAAATTGGAATTAAGATTAACCAAACGGGGGAATATGCACTAGGTTAGAGCAACTCCCTGTTTTATTGGATTGTTGTTGTTAATACATTAGTTTTGCCTATCTAGTACTATGCTGTGAGGATTCGGTTATATGGCTTTTTTAATATTTATTTTCTCTTAAAAGTACTTTGTGATGTGAAATGTGGATGTACTGAAATAATGCAAAAGTAATTCCAAATGATTACACTTTTCTGTTTTATTGCACATAAGTATTCTAATTATCCACTTACCTACTGCAGAAATGGTCAAAAAGATCCGAGTCCTCCTTTGAAGCCATTTTATTGTGAATGTCGTTTTTCAAGCTCTGAAAGTTCAATCCTCAACCTTTTTATTCACCCGACGCATCTATATTATGTTCTAGAAAAACAGAGTTTGTGAGATAGTGATGAAACTTGCAACAAAACAGTCCGTCTGTTGTCTGTTCCCTGTCTTCCCTATATATATGTGTGTGTGTGTGTGTGTGTGTGTATAGTGAGAAATTGGGCAGATGTAATGTAGGACCTACATGAGACTAATTTTCATTTAGAACAACAGCAGGAGCTCGTGTAAGACGACGGGACATTTCAAATGATAGCGTGTCCTTAAGTTGAGGCAGCTAATTTGAGCACTTATTTATTTTTATAGAATTGAAACTTTTCAAAATAAATTGCTCTGGAAGTATGGCAGGTCTCTGGCATGAGGGTAAATTTTCAGCATTAATCTTATACACTACGCATATACGCTGTATACACCAGAGACCTAAAGTATTACCAGGTCTGTTCAGAAATACATTAACTCTTTGCTGTGGTACCATTGAGGTCGAGGTCCCAATCCTGCTAGCTCCCTTGTGAGACAATATTCTTACATTGGTACATTGAAGCAACTGAGATTGAATATACAATCTCTGTGGTTATGCACATTCTTAAGATATGGAATTTTTAACGTCCCATGTGATATTTTAATTTTCCACATGATAACTGAGGGAGGGAACTAAAGCGTTTCAGTGACCGTAAGATAGATTTTTGGTAGGGCGAAGGTTAAATTTCCTGGTTTCCTGTCTTCCAGTATCTATTCCTCTAAAATTATGATTTATTTGGAAAAATATTTTCTGTCTTTCTAGCAATATACCAACTGAAGAGAAGTATGTGTGCGTACTATTAACTTCTTTTGGGGCACATATAAGATTCCAGGTAAGTGGAAATCATGTGACTGGCAAGGAGATAAAAGTTCTCTGCACCATTCTGCTTTAAAATAGAATTATAGTGCCACCTAATTTGTTGTTTTTCCTATTTCTTACAGAGAAAAAGAAAATTGCGTGACAAAGGTTAATATAACAATCTTCTCTTATTACAATGATTTATGTATGCTGAGCATTAACAGCAGAATGTCATCCAGCTCTCCTTTAATTTGCAGACATCTGGATTTTTCTTTGTTGGGATCACAGTGGTAGATGACAAAGCTGTACTCTTGAGAAATAGGAGAGAACACTGTCATTCATAGCTTGTTATACCGCAAACATTGAACTCTAACAGTTATCTCTGGCAAGTCAGTGGACTTCAAAAATAGAGCTCTGTTTTTATCCAAATGATCCTCGCTAATGAAATACATGGGGAAGAATATTATATTCATCTTAAAATTATTCTGATCCTATAATATGTCAAATGACTGTAGATAGTGGTTAAAACAACCTAAATGTGAATTCTCCTGCAATTTTAATTCAGAGATGTCAATGCTGCAATTTGCAATGATTATGGTTTAAAGCAGCCAGTTTTGTTTCTTTCTGTAATGTAAGATATAATTTATGGTTTAGAAATGTTTGAAAAGTGGAGGGCAGGGTAGTTTGATTAAAGTAAAATGCATTTTGACATGTTTGAATCAATTGTAATGAGAATTTTTCATTTTATTGGTCTTTTAACCCAGAATGATCTTGGTGCTGTGCAAAGGTATGGCTTGTAAAAACAATATTTCATTATACTGGGTGTCACTCCTCCCTGTGTAGATCAGCCACCTCTGACATGAAATGCAGATTTCAAACATTACACTTCAATGGAAAATGATCATTTAGCAAAAGGAATATTCTTATCTGAGAAGTAAAATGAGAATTTTGGCTTGCATTAAATAAATATGAGCTGGAAGTTAACTACAGTATGAAGGCTTACAGTAGCCACAAAATGTATCTTAGCGTTTTTAACACCTTCAATCATCAGTTATAATTCCTGTAACATCCACAGGGTTTGCTTGCTTCTCCTCTACCTCATTTATGACATTTGATAAGATAATAGTTTGTAACTTGAAAAGGATCCTGTTCTTGAAGGACCATCTTTACTGTCCATATCAGTAATCCTAGTAACAGGCAAAGCATGGAGGGAAGAAATGATGTTTTATATATATGCTAGAATTTTCTAGAAGATGGAAGAGACACTTTCAGAAAATTAATTCTCGCAGTTGTTCTTGGATGATGCAGTCTTATCTTGCAGGTTTTTTATTTGTTTGGTGGTGAATTTTATTTTAAATAGTCTGTGGCTATGTTTTTTCTGCTTCAGAAACTGTAATAAAGGTTTGATGCAGAAGAATGTTCAACAACCTCAAAATCATCCTTTTAAAATATGACTTAAAGTTGAATCCCTTTATATATTTTTTTTTTTATGTGTGAATACAGTTCGGTCTTAGAATGTTTTACCCAGTGTTTAACATCCATGTAGTTTTGAATTCATGGTTCAATTCCTGTAAAATACAGTGGTAATAACTATACCAAAATCTTTTCAGCAAAACTCTTTCCAGTGTCATCTCAAAGACTTTTAACAGAAGGGGAAAAACTAATTTCTAAATTCACAGGACACAGTTTATGACTCTCCTTGACTTGGAAAATGGATGTTGACTGCCAGAGTCTGCACACATTTTGTGCCTCTTGTCTCTTTACCTTCTGATTAGTCATAGAAAGCTACTGCCTTTCTGGGATCTGCTTTTGCTTTTTATTTGGAATGTTTTCTTTGGATAAATGCAGTTGTAGTGGTACAGGTAGTGGGGTCTTTTGACCCCTTCCACTCAAGATCATTGCTATAAGGTAACAGATATAGATCTAAGGTGTAGGGTTTGTGTTGTGGGTGTTTTGTTTGTTTGAATTCCACCCCCCCTGCCCCTGAGCTGTTGCATTGGCTCGAATATGTATGTTGCTTAATTCTCATAATACCGTTTTTCTTCTCACACCTGAAGAGTTGCTATAGGCTCCTGATGTGTAACAAAGAGAGTTTGACTCAGTCTTCTTATTTAATGAACAATGTTTCTTGGAGTAATATTTCTGTTTTTTGATGGAATCAGTTAATTGGATTAATATGATTGCAGGAAGCTTCTCTGCTCAGATTGAAATGTAGCTTGGAAATGCTTGAAGTGAAGACTGACATTCACTTAAAATAATAATAATGAAGACCATGAAAGGCAGACAGAAGAGGTTTTTCTTATAATTGTTTTGCTGTGATCTGTATGCCTGTGACAGCAAAATCTAAACTATTCACATAATAAAGGTAGTTATCAGAAACGTATTTTATAGTGTAACTGAAATGGTAAATTGGGGTGTAAGAAAAAAGCACAGACTGTTCTTCTGTTTGAAATAAAATCATTGTTCCAGGACATATGTTTCATATGTAGCTAATCTGTGCAGTTGGCTACTGTTTGTTATTTAACGCTCAGTGCGTGCTTTGTAAGCATACAGCTATATTAATCAAATCAACATTATTTTGCTTCCATACAAAACTTACTCTTTTCATCTAGGGACTATTTAAAAAAAGAAAAAAAAGGCAAAATCACCAGGTTTTGCAAATGAAGACAGATAATTTAGTACCAAAATTATCTTAAGAATATGCAGCATCCAAAAGTGCTGTATGAAATAACTTCTTTTGGAAAAAAAGAAAAAAACCAAACCACGTTGGAGATCTACCCTCTATGAAATACAGGATGTGATGGATTTTGGAATGCACACCTGATCAAGCAAAACGCTATGCACATGTCCTTGTTTTTTAAGCTTTTCCCAGGGAAAAGTTACCTGGAAACCTGACCTGTGCTTCCCTGGTAAATGTTCCATGAGCCTTCTGAATCCAGCATGTACGCTGGCAAAAGCTTAGACAATATTGTTGAAAATCTTTTAGTTATATTAGTGTCAGACAATGCTTGTTTTACTTGTAGGCTATTGCTGTCGTGTGTGGAAAATTTGGGAAATGTTTTTTTCTTATTAGAAAGTGAAGAAGAAAGTACTTCTGACTTTCTTTAAGAAAATCAACTATACAAACCTTAGGACTAAATAGAAATAAGAAATGAAAGAGAAAAGATGCATCTGGCTCTATTCAACAGAAGACCTTTTTATGCTCGCAGAAATAAATTTGATGTTACAACTTTTTTCATCCTCATTGTCAAGTATATAGTTAACTTGCTGTGCTTATCAATTCACTAAAGGGAAATTCTGCTGACTGACAATAACCCTGTTTCAGAAAAAGAGAGGAATCTGAACTATCTCTGTTTGGAGAATGTGAAATAAAAAAATAGATATTTTTATGAAATAACTCCTGACTTATCCCCTCATTCTTCCTATGACCCTTATTCCCTCTTATCGTAGTAAAATAAAGCCCTTTCCAGCCTAACGTCATGCTACAGCATTAGTGTGATTCCTTTAGTAATTAATAGAATTTAGGCTCCAGCATAGTCAGTTTTGATTAAGCAAACATTAAATTAATTCAATCTGCAAACACTTAACTCTGTTAGAACTATTGAGGGGAGAAAGCATTTGGATGGACGGCAGAACGTATCTTCATCGGATTGCTAGCCACCTCAGAGTAGTTAACAGTCAGATCAATACAGCTCCTAGAGCTATAATAAAATGGCTTCGACAAGCTCATCTGTGGCTGAGAACACAGTATACACATTGATTTCCTGGCCTGATATAACCCATTTACCTATTCAGCTAGTCCGTTAAGGAAGGTGTAAGGCTACAAAGGCCCAAGGGAGCAATGATGCCTGTAAGTAGGTTAGCAAATACTTGGAAATGTCTTAATTTGTTTTACAGTTACTACTTCAGGGAGATAATTTTTTTTTTTTTTTTCAGGAAAAGGTTTATATGTAATTTCTTATTCTTTTGTAATGTTTTTTAAGTTGGGAAAAATATAGTGCTCTGTGCTCAATTTTTGTCTTCATAAAGGTCCTTACTGTTCTACTAACTTGGGGGTTTGAACATTTGTGATCCCCAAAACCCTGACTTATCACCCTGCCAGCTTTGAAATGTACATGTGATAAAGAATATGCCAAGCCAAAACTTAACCACTATTTGTCATCCTCTACTTTTTCATTCACTTGGCTTGCTTTCTTGAATCTGATAAAGAGAAAGCGATAGAAAGCGAATTTATATATGGGGATACATGAATCAACATTACTTTGTTCTAAGCCAAGTTCTTGCCCTACTTTTCGTTATTTATTTATTACAGCTTTCCGAGTTCTACATTGCAGAACTGGGAACTGGAAAAGTGATTCTAGTCTAGCTGTACTATCAGATTCTGCTGAATTCTGCTTCTGCAAGTGAACCTGTGGGTACAGAAGAACAGGAGAGGAGGAGAAGCAACCAGTACTTGATATACTGGCTGCTGGTAAATAGTGAATTTGGATGTTCCAACTAAAGGTAGTTTCTTGTGAAAACAGTCTGTTAAGCAGCTTAGAGAACTGTTCAGTTCTTACCTGAACTCTACTTTTGTATCATGTATTAAGTGGCCGGTACAATTTCTAGTAGCATTTCTCACACCTTTGCAAATGTTGTACCATGTAGAATGTGGAAATTAGTAGCAAAGACTGATATTTGTGATACTGTGTCCCAAAATGCATGTCTAGGTATGTGAAAAAGGTGTTTTTAAACTAAGTGCAAATGTTTATTCGTTTCATTGCTCTCAAACTCAATTTTTGCTTCTGTTCCGTTAGTGGCTTGTTTTATTCCCTCTGTGATTCTGCACTGAGCGGGTGGATACTCAGACCATTCATGAGGAAAGATATATTGAAAAAGACAGAATGGTAAAGCGGCTGATAGGCAGTTATTAGATTCAGATAAACTGTAATCTTAAGTCATCTTCTGAGCATGCTAATTACACAATGACATTACCTACATAGAGTGCTATTGCTTTGTTAACATGTTATGCAAGGTCCTTTATTAACACTGCAAGAAAGGACTTCCTCTCATTAGGTGGTTATGCAAAACTATAATTATATTTGCCTGTGAAAAATGGTGAAGTTATGAAAGGCTTACTTCTTGAGGGCTTTACTTCCCCCCTGTCCCCCCCTCCCTTGCAGATTATAATCACTCTTTCTGTGGAGCGAGGGTGACACAGTTTAAAGTAAGAAATTTGTTTCCATCTAAGGTTTAGAATTCAGTAATCTCTTTATCTTTCTGCTAAGATAATAGTTATCTGTGTTATTGTAGCATTAAAATAAAAAACATTCTATGATACCTCAGTGTGTGTAATTTTGAAGAGAAATTTGGGTGCTGTCACTGAGGAGAAAATTAGCGGTGAATGACTCAAATTTAAAATTGCTTTTTAATATAAACGTAAAATATTTTGGATGTAATAATTACTAGTGGTTTCAAATAATGCATTTTTATCGAAATACGCTTTTTTTTTCCTTGATGCACCTTTGCATTTTCAGGTTTGTAACTGTGATATAACCCCCTTGTGAAAATTCTGCAAAGTACAAGCAATGTTCCCAACCTCTTCAACAGTAATGCCACATTCACCTCTAAAAAGCATGATATAACTGTTTATAGCCCTGCATAGACAAAGGAGGGATTTCAGATCAGTTTTCACCCGTAACACTATGACCACAAATCTTCAGCCATGTCCTTCTAAAGGCCTATCTGGAGGTGAGTTCTTATTTCCTCCATAAATTGGACATTTGTACAGACCTGGCTGTCCTGGGATACTTCCTAGTGATCAGGTGGTCAGAATTACTTTACAGTTCTGCAGGAGCATGCATAGATTTTATTTATTTACTTAGTCTTTATTTTCCCATTTTCTTTTGCAAGAAAAGCCTGTGAAGCCCCTCTTCAAAGCTTTCTTTTCAAGAGTGGACATACTGCAGGAGGATTTAATACTCTGTATGTGCATTTCAGATGGAAATGATCACATTCAGGGAAGAAAACATTTTGTTTCTACTCCAGTAGTATCTGTGTATTTTAATAGGTTTGTTGTCCATGTAAATTTTACACCTGGTGTGATAATATTCTGTGTCCTTAAAATCAAGCTATCTTAAATTGTACCTCTAATTATGGATTAAGGGTCTTAAATTTATGCTACCAAATTTCAAAATTCAGTTGTAGCATTTTGATTGAACAATGCATGGTTTTTATATTAATGATGTGAACCAGAAGCACTACTACTTCTACTTTTATTTTATTGTGAGATGAAATGATGGTAATTGGAGTTCAAAGGCAGTGCTCTTAGAAATTTGCAATATGCTTGTGAGGACAATGAGTTGTACAATGAAGGTATTTTGAGGAAGACAGAGCAGTCCTTTGTCTGGTATGGTAATTGAAACAGTTTTGTGCATATCTTTTATGACATCGGCTTCAGGTTGGGAGGTGACAAAGTACTGTAAGTCACTCATGAGGGTTGGAGGCATGTGCAAGGATTATGGATAATGTACATATAATTTCAGGGTACAGAACAGGCTTAGTGGACAGTGAGCGGCTGATGCTCCTTTGTGATTATCCTAAAATGTAGAGGAAGCAAAATGAAATATAGCAGAAGAATATATAGTATATGATACGTTACAGAGAAGGCAATCAAGTGTGAAATGACAGCAAGAGAATCCAAACGAGAACAGGCAACTGACGAAGAGTTAGTGGTATTGAGGAAATACATCTGGGTTGGAGGCTAGGAGCAGACTAAAAAATGTTATGTCACTCAATGCAGATGGAAATGAGCATTTCAGGAAAATTTAATTTTTGAGAGGTAAGAATATTAGTACTGTGAAGTTTGAAAGTGTAAATTGAGAGACTTGCTTTATAAGAGATATTTGGTGGTCATTAACAAAGAATGAAAGTGAATCAAGAACGTGATTAATACTGAACACTTCAATAATGAAGCAGAAGAGTTGTGGAAAAACTTCTAGGATGGTCTCCTGGCAGCCTAGCTAGTAAGCCCTGAAATAACAAAGAGAAGGTATTACCTTGATAAACCACGCCACTGTTTAATACTAGAACTTATGGAACCTTTAACTCAGGCTCCTATTTCCTTTTATGCTTCCACAATAAACATTTAGTTTACTGGTTTAAACCATCAGGGTGGATCATGTTTTTCACAACATATGGATTAACACTCTCAGTTGTCGGTGGCAATAGACCACATTTATTTCAAGTGAGTTCAAAGGCTGTCTGAGACAAAATGGAGTATGACATAGAACACTGATACTGTTGTAGCCTCAAGCAAATATAGAAGTTTTACACCAAAACAGCACATTGCTAAAGGCAACCAGAACAGTACCAGCACAAAAACTAATAGGCTGGGGGGAAAAAAAAAAACCCAACCACTAAGAATATTCCTAATGGCTTACAGGAATGCACCTCACTTTGTGCCAAGGGTGAGTGTAACTCAGCTACAGGACAGGATTGAAAGAGAAATTAACACTAGCAAGTGGGAAAAGTCTGAGTGAGGAAGTTATCTTAGAAATCAGGCAAAGACAAAAAGGACATATAGATCCAGGAACATCGACCAGAAGTCCTGTCTTTCAGTACATGACTCTAACCACAACTCCTTTGTGGCTTTGAAGATATTTGGGGTATTGAATAGCCTATTAAAACAAATATGTTGCATATTAGGGAGGAAAAGAATGGAAAAGTGTGTGACAAGGTTAAAGATTTGGACACGTTAATTTCTTAAATAGTCTGTGTATGTGGTTTTATCCTGGGCCATCAGGTTGAAACATCAATGAAAATTTAAAAAACAGTTGAAATCCTTTCCTTTTGTAACTTATCTTGTAACCTAACATTTTCATGAAAAATTCCATTGTTAGCCAGTCTGGGAGTTTTAGAAGAGGACATCAGCACAATTTGAGGTAACAAATAGATAGCTAAATATCTTTTTGCTTTCACATGGAATCACCACGTAATAGGAGATCTCAGGAGCTTGGTATCTATCAAGAATTTTAGAAAATACTGGAAAGACAGTGTTGTTTGAAATAGCAGGTCTTTGGATCATTCTGAGAGGCAGAGGATATGCTAAATTTTGCTCAGGTTTTGCTGAATGAATTAAGTCATATGGGATTGCATGTGATCTGCTCAAGCATGGCCAAGTTTTATATATGTTGATGCTACATTTTCGGCGTGGGCTGACCCTTACCTGCAAGTTACCATGGCTTTGTTTCATTTAAATGCTTTACAAATCTTCACAGGCCTTTTTGGACGATCTGATTTTTTGGGGCTGAGCTTGTGATTTTTGTGTGGTTTAGAGCATCTTTGTGAGTACTTAGCATGGGTTTTTCTTGTCAGTCAGTGACTTAGATTGCAAATATAAGTGATTTAACTTTTGCTTGAATAGTACCCATCATATAAGCCAAGACATTCTTTTAATAAGTGAGACTAATAAATAAAGCAAAAGGATTGGAGTCAGAGGGTCCAGGGCCCTGCCGTCAGTCTGACTCAACCCAAGCAATTATCTAAGTAATGCAGCGATAAACAAAAAGAAATCAAATGGATTTTTCACTTCAGAATTTAAAAAAAAATGTTTTGTTTCTTTTATCCTTGACTTCTAAGGCCACAGCCACACACAGAGCTAGGTCAGCAATTGCACCTCGCACTTCATAGAGCAAGGCGTACATACTGCCTGGGAAATAAAACATCTTACTTTAAAATAAATAGGAAAAAAAGCAGTCTGAAAACTAATAACAAGGAAAGTACATTTTCTTTCTTTCCTTTCCTCCTCCTGAGCCCTACAATGTATAAAAGAAAAGCAATTATTATGCAGCAAAAACAATATAATAAATAATTTCAAAGGCAAGGAAAGCAAGATTCAAAAATCTGAGGCACAGAAGAGTGAACTTCTGCATGCGTGGCTATGATATATGGGCAGAGATGGTATGTTAATTTCTGTGGTGAAAAATTGCATATATAAAGATTCATTCATCAACAATATACCAGTTTTAAGTGAAATAGTCTGGGGTTAATTGTAACCTTATGTTATGTTTGAATAAGATTTGGTAGGTAGCTCCAGATCATGAATTTTGACTCTTAGACTCCCAGTTCTTCGACTTGTTTCTTTTTACTATGGGGTAAAGGTTTTGTATTTTTGTATTAAATACCACCTTACTTTTAACAATATTGGTCTTTCCAGAGAAGAGGAGATAAAGATATGACACTCTTACTCTGTCTGTTCTCCACAGTTACTTTGGAGAATGCATGGTTAGTTGTAGTCTCTGCTGTCTTCCCATGGCCAGAAGTTTCAGCATTGAAAATGGCTATGCAGCAGATAGAGACCTTATTCTCATGTGTGACAATTAGCCTTCTAAAGCATACACATTATAAAAAAAAAAAACCCAAAACCAAACCAGTTAAAGTAGGAAAGGTTTTTTTATTCCTTAAATTCATGTATGCTCTTAAAAAAACAGTTTTCAGAAGATGGCCTTTTTTCATGTTTTTCCCAGGTCACAGTTAGGTGTATGGTAATGCATTACAGTATAGCAGATGCAGTTTTGTGACTGACAGTCCCTAGTGTGACATACAAACATATTTCTTATACCATATATTTTTCTGTGTTGGAGTTTTTGTTTTTATTTTTATTTTTTACATTCTACATAGCCATATTTTTTGCTCAAAATTTTGAAATATGCCCTGAATTCTCCTTGTCTCTTATTCCCCCTCCCTGTTTCTTGAAGGAAGGACCGTTCTATTCAGTAGGATCTTTATGATTGAGATTAACCATATAAACAGAGATACAGGTAGCTGATAGCAGCAGCAGGTAGCATGGAAGTGACTGAGATATGGAAAACTGTTTTCCCAACGTCTCTTTCCCAGTGTCTATGGGAACAGGGAGCTTAATGAGCTGGTGATATTACAGGATGTGTGGGTGGACCTTTCTGTTATCTGCTTGGTTCTGGAGAAACACTCGATCACAATGGAATATAAGAATTGGCACTGGAAATTTGGCAGAATGCGATACCGTCCTAATGACAAGATTTAGAATGAATATTTCCATTTTGGTGCCAGAATATAGTAACTATTGGATGGAATTGCCCATAAAGCATTCAGCAGCCTCATTAAGACGGGTCATATTGTCTGCAGGCAGAAGTAGGCTTGGAAGATGGATCTTTCTCTGTCCTTAGAACTGTTGTTTAAAGAATAAAATCCAACATCTGGTCCTAATTTAAAGCCTTGTCCATGCTGTAGAATTAGAGTCTTAGCCAATTATTTGTAAGTTTTCAGTTTGGTTTCTAATGGGTAATGGTGCAGCTCATAGATGTCTTTAGTAATTTAGGTGTGTACCACAAAGCCTAAGGTAATTGAGCCAGTTCCTTAAATGTGTGCTTACCTTTAGGTGTATGAGTAGTAAAATGAACTGAAATGGGATTATTGTAGTTTTAAAGTAAATGCTGTTTCTTCCTAATTTGTGTTGAAATGGTAATCTTGTAAGGTACATAGTAAGTAAAATTACTTCCAGTAATTTCTAGTCTCCCCCCCCCCCCGTTTTAAATGTATAGGTTATTTATTTGAAAACTCAATGTGCTATGTCCTGAGGAATATAATTTAATAACCATCTTTCTCTGCCAATGTCATGTCTTTCCGTGGAGAAGTTGCTGCTGATGAGTTTAAACAATTTCTTTTCTTTGCTAACTTCACCGCATAGTCATGGATCACTCTAATAAAACTAATAATAGAAATTGAATATGTATGAGATTCCTGTTCGTCCCTTTTGCAGTGAGGATTGTAAGCAGAAGCCATTGATATCTGGAGAGTATCAAAATTAATACATTAAAAACCCAGTTAAAATGTTTACTTAAAAATATTTCAGCAGTTTTTATTAAACTACGTCCTAGGTAATGCTACAGCGAGAGAACTATTCTTGCACATGCATAGAGATGTCATGCTGAGCTTTGCTGCAATGTTCTGGGGCTGCCTCAAAACTCTGCACTGCTATTAGAGTAGAAAACATGTAATGTGTTATTTGGTTTGAAACCATAAAAATGATTTTTGTTTGTCATGCTATGCTCTGCATGGTCTCAAGGTACTTTGCTGTTTAACTCGAATTTCAGATCCTTATGACATGTGGTAGAAATGTTACAGTTGTTTTTTTTTTTTTCCTTATCTACATAAACAACATAACTTTGTCAGAAAATTGAAAATGTGCACTTTGTCCCATCAGCTAAAATGGGCTGTCAGGTAACGCTTTCTTTTCTCCATTGCATCAGATGAATGATGTAAATGGTTTTTGGCTTTGGAGTTTTTTTGCAAGGCACTAGAGTAAATGATCAGAGTAGTAACATTTTTAACCTTATCTATCATACTGAAACATTTTTTCTGCCTCCAATAAAACATGTCAGAGTCGATTAAGGACATTCTTCAATGAGGTATAATTCACAGATTTTAGTAGCGAATCCAAGAGCACTGAAGTATTAAAGAGGCTGTGAATACTTAATTAAGGATATGTTGCCATCCTACCTTTTACTGAATTCCCTTAACACTTTGGTGCTCTGTATCTGAAAATGCTCTTTTCCTCTGATGGTGAAGTAAAAGGAAAAGCCAGGTGCAATGGCAGAGCATATGTCACATTGTATCTAGTGACAGTGCAGTGAAAGATACTGCTGTTCTAGTACATTCAGCTGTGCTTATCTGGTACATGAGTGCACATTACTTTCCATGGGCTTGGATCACTTTGGACAGTATCATTAAATGCCACGTCATTACCTGTTATGGAGTAGTGCTTTTGCTTGAAGTGCCTCCTGGGATACATGCAACAGTAGGAAGAATGATGGGTAAAGATGGAAGCAGCATTAAATTTTCAATGGAAACACTATTGACTTTGACTTCTCAGAAGCCTTATCTGTTAGATGGTGTTTGTCACAGAACCTGTAAAGCTGTGGATGTTCGTCAGTTGAAAGTTGCAGGCAGTTGAACGATATGGACAGGTGAAGGCTCCAGAGGGATCAGCTGGGCTAGCATTGAGCTGGAGGGGGTAAATTGAAGGTTTATTTATCCAATTCACTGTCAAGGTCAGCTTGCTGGAGAGCTGTCCTATGTGTGCTTACAAAATGCCAAAATCCTGGCAAATTGTCTGAAAGAGCCTCCAAATCACTGACCTTTGTACGGCTCACATCAACATGCCAATGTCTTTTAACAGTATCCTTAGAGTGCATTAAATAGTTTGTAAAATCAAGCTCTTAATGTCAGTATAAGTAACTTTTTATTTTCAGCAATAAAGGAAAAAATAAAAGATACCTAATGATGATAGAAAGAAACATATGAAATAGGGAAGCTGTTTCTTCTGAAATAAGACTTTTAGCATCTACTGCTTTTTCAGAGCATGTTTTAGAGAGGCTGTTGTTTCTCTTCCTCTCCAGATAAAACATCTGAAACATTTAGACTTTTTTCCCCCCTCTTTCAAATACATGGTATTTAGTGTATTTGTTTTGTAAAATCTAGGTTTTCAGTATCTCACTTTTAAGTTTGCCTTTAGCCTTCTTTTACTCTCTCAGGTAAGTTACTCAGATTTTAAGCTAATTAGAGCTTAATTTATTCTTTTCATTATAGCTAGGTATACCTTATAAGAAGGTTATACATATCACTTAGGTCACTATGTAGTCTTTTAAAAATGATTTTTTTGTATATAGGAGTCCTTTTACATATAAGGAGTATTATTCTCCGTGTAATACTTGCCCCTAGAATTTATATCAGGGAAGAATTGGGATATACCTTTCTTAGTTTACTGTGAAGCATGTGTCCTCCTGTTCCAAAGCTGTTTAAATTGTCTACATTTAACTAAAGTAGCATGAAAATAAAAGCACAGAGGGTTTAACCATAATTGGCTTAGTCTTATAGAGGGGTAATGGCACATTTGACTATTTTAGTGACTATGATTTTTCACTTGTTTTGTAGTAGGTCTTGCTTCCATTTAAATATGCAAGACTTGTCATTGTAGCCAAATGAAAGACTGATGTATGTTGAACTTTTGGTATTTTGCAGTGTGCTTGTAAGGTTTTGTTTGTTTGTTTTTTCTTACATTCCCCCCCCCCCCGCCCCATTCATTAATGAGATATCCAAACAGGTGTTTTTCTGTATTTAACTCTGCAATTTTCTGTTTTCTTCCCCTTACCTTTTGTTACCTCTCTGTGCAAGTCCAGTTTTCCAAGTAAGTCAGCTCAACTTGCATTTTCCCCAGAAATGAACATTAATGCCAATGCACTGTATGGCTCTTATGGTGTGGGTGAAAATGGTGAAATTATTGGCTAGGAATAGATGAAATGGAAAATAAATTCTAGCCCTATTTTGAGAACCTTCATGTGAAACTCTCTTACTATTTTAAAATAATTGCTAATTATACTTGCCTGTTAATGCAAAGTGTATTTTCCAATTTTATCAAAATCTATTTCAATGTTTTGATAACACTTGGTTGATTAGTATTTTATTAGTATATGTATGTATCTATGAACATTTTTAGAGTTTGATACAGAAATTATTGAAAGAACAAACTAAAAATGAGCCCTTGAAGTCTCTTAACTGTAGCACAAATGTACATTTTGGTGTATGTACTAATTTTGAATATATGTAATTCCCATTAATTCTATGGCTTTTGTGTAAATCATTGTTTAAGTACTTTTTAGACCATAGAGATTTTATATGATGGCTGCTAAGGGCTGCCTTTCAGCCGTAATATACTATCACGTGAATCTGCTGTAGTTCACAGATCACTGACTTGACAGAACTTTATTATTATTTAATATTTATGTTACAATATTGCCCCAAATCCCCAGACTTAGACAATGCCCTGTTACAGTGAGTATTGTACAAACATGGATGTAGACATGATCAATGTCTCAAGGAGCCTCAGAGCTGTTGTAGTTATAAGGACTAGAGGTCACTGAAACGAAGTTAAAGTCTGCATAAACTTTGCAAAAAAGTTTTGCAATATGCCAACTTTGAGGTAGAAAAGATCAAATCAAAGAGGGAGAGGAGAGATGAGGATTCCACCTGTATAACAAAGTAGAGCCTGCCTTTATTGTTGGTAAGTACACATTTAGACAGAACAAAAGCAAGACTGAATTATGATACAGTGCCTCAAGGCGCACATTGCATTTCAAATTCAGACATTAGCCTATGTTTTATATGCTTTATATTCTACTTTAATTGAAATTGCTGCATTTTCAGATGAAGATTTAGCAGCTAAAAGAAGGAGAAGATATTGCCCAAACAGTATGTCTGAATTGCATAACTGCTGCTATGTAATTCTAGCAGTCGTAGTTTGCAGTATAAGGGTTAACGTGTATGATTTACATTGTGTTTTGCAAAATGACAAAGTTTATATTTTGAGTCTTTGTGTGCTATGGTGGAAATGTTGATCATTAAAATTGAAATGTTATTGAACAGAGTTTGGGTCTGAAGAATCAGACTATATTTTCTGTTTAAACTTAGCCTTTTCAGATGACATGAATTAGTAGCAAACAAATGCAAAGGGAGTACAGATACAGAACTGCCATTTCCTCTACCCTTCAAGTTTCTTCTTAGTTCTTTTCTCTTGGTCTGGTCTTTAAATGCTGAGCAGGGAGGATTCCCTTTGTATTTTTTTGGTTAAAACTAGCAGGAATTGGTAAAAACTCCTTGATGTCCTAATATTCCTCTAGCAGAGTGGGAAAGTTTCCCTTTCAGGGAGAGACATACTACCTCTCACTAAGATGTTGGATGTTTATGATGAAATAGAGGGGATTTCTTCTATTGTTCAAAAATACTTTGTTTACTATTTCTTTTGATTTATGCTAAATTATAGGTAATTACTGTTCAGACTCCAAGTTCCTTTGGCACTAATTTAAAATATACAATTTTTTGCAGTAACTCTTACTATGTAATATTTCACTGGCAACAAAATATGTTTAAGGAATCTTGAACTAGCAATAATATTATCTTTTAGGGAAGTCTTGGTTAAACAGAGGGAGGAAATTGCCTTGTAGTATACTCTGGATGTTGGAAGTGAATTATAGGAGCCCTGAGGATAACTTCGTTGGCTCCTTTCTCTTTTAGCTAACCAACCCATTGACTTCTACACATAAAAAGTTCATGTGTTTTTCAGCTCTTCCTCTTCATCTTGCAGACTATCCAGATCATTAAGAGTTTGGTTTAGACTTCAGACACAAATCTGGTTTCTGAAGGCAGTATTTTGCTTCAGGCAATCTGATTGCTTTCATTTGCTGGTGCTGAGTGTGGGATAAGGGTTTTGGGAGGAAGAGCTAGAGGACAGGGGATGCTGACAGAATACCTAGTCCTGCTCAACTTGTTTGTGACTGTCCATAGCTCTAAAAGACTGATTCAAGAGGCCATGTTATCAGACAACATCAGCAAAGTTTCCCTTTTACATGCATGATCCATGTGCTGGTCTGTGGAAGTGTATAGAAACTGCTGTACCTGCCTGATAACCGCTATGGATTCTGCATCCCAATGATCTCATAACAACTCAAAACATCTGAGCCATAAGAGAAATATCCCCCTAAGACCACTAAGACTTTTTTTTTAAACATTCCCCCCACCCACCCCCCGAATGTTAGGATACTTAGACTGTTTTCCCCTTAAGTTCAGAAGGAACAAGTTCCTTTGACATAGCACACCTTCCTCTTCTTGTGCTTGCTTCTTGTGACTTTCTCCAAGTGCAATTCTGCCCTCATTGAGCTTAGAGCTCTCTTTAAACAATAGTGTTTAAAGTAGAGATGCACTGTTTGTCGTTTAAGAACACTTTCCTTTTTGCAATGGCACCTTTTTGGACTACTGATTGTAGAGGAAAAAGGCAGTGTACAATACTTAAACTAAGAAATTCTGTCTACTCTGCAGCAACCAGTAGTGTTTTGTGACCTGTTGCATTGGTTATTTCATCTTTGAATGCTGACCATGGTTTTGAGCACCTTGGTGTACAATGATGATTGAGAGTACCCCTTGCTCCTTTTGCTTGCAAGTCTGCAGAGGTTTCAATAACATACGGCGTAAGTACAATAGCTTTTAGAACATAAGAGGCCACAGTAATAGGGGCCATCATGAACGTGCTGAGGTATCTGTCCTAATAATGCACTATAAAATTAATATGTACTTGTGCAGTAGTTGCTGAGGGTGGCTGCTTCTTTGTGGATCAATTCGATATAGCATTCTGTCTGTATGGGAACTGTGCAGTTCATTTTCTGCGGTTAAAAAAGCAGACATTCTGGATTGTATGATGGAATTTTGATAATCCATTAACAATAAAAATGAGAAAAGTACCCAGCTGAAAAGAAACCTTAGTATGAATCATGAGAACATTTGATGAAAGGTCTAAATTTAATATTACATCTTATTATTTGCTAAACCAGCTGGGGTTTTCTTTGTGCTTCCACATCACTGAATGTATTCTCATCATACAAGTTCTTTGTTTATTACACAATTTTATTTCAAGACAAATCTGCCAAATGTAGAGATATTAGACAATTAGTGTTCAAGAATGTAGGAAATGGGAGAGATTAACTACATTGATTATGGAATGTGAAGGTTTTAATCTCTTGGGCTAAACAAGGAACAATGGATACATTGCCTCTTTTATGCACAAAATAAATAGATGTATATGCATACGAGGTTTTGGAACTGAGCTTGATTTACTTCATGTACATGAAGTGTGATGGATGCATCTGTTTCTTCCTTATTGGAGAAATAACTCCTAGATCACTAGTTAAAATATCATCAGTGGTAGTAAGACCAAAAGAAGTAATGACACTATGAACAGTGAATTTAGGTTTCTTGAAACCATTTCACTGGACTGATGCTTTTATTTAAAAAAAACTAAAAACCAAAAAACCCCCAAAAAAACCCAAAAAGAAAAAACCCAACAACAAACTTCTGTGGTTAGCACCAGTTTTCACCTAGGCTGAAGTAATACCTTTCTATTTTATCAGATAGACCTGTATGTATTTATAGCATGGAGAGGGGGACTGAAGGAGAAAGAAATTCAGACTGTAGATGAAGAATCAGGATGTGCATCCATCTATTTCTGATTTCAGGAAAAATCAAAAGACAGATATGTATACACTTTGAAAGACTACATATTTTATGACACAGTCTCAGAAGAGATTATTTGAACATTATAACTTTATGCCTAACTGTAGTGCTGTCAAGACAAAGCATAATGTTTTCCTATCTAAAATTTAACTACACTGTATTTATTGTTCTGCACAAGAACGTTAAAGGAATCTTATCTGTCAACATACAAGAGCAATGAACAAACAACTTAAATTTACAGCAGTAAATTAAATCTCAACTTTATTTCACCAAAACAGACTGTTCTTTTCTGTTAGCAAAGGTTATAACCACTGTTTTGAAATACTTGCTGTTGAAAAACGATTGACAAGTATGGACAGAAGTGTGTAAATCCAACAGGTTTTTCATTTACTTGATTTCCATATTTATTGCAAGCATACAGGTAAGTTTGAAAGTACCTACTTATAAATAAGTTCATTGTTGTCGTACTGTGTTAACTCAAATCTTTTCTCCTGCACTCGCTATAGTTTCAAACTTTACTGCTCCCTCTATTCTCATGTTGGCTATGTTGTTGTAACTAGAGTATAGCTGTGTGTATTATTTTATACTAGTAAATCACTGAGACCCAGTAAAAATGTAAAAAACCCTAACAGATAAAGATGATGTATATTTTTGGCTTAGACTATATGATCTATTTCTCCAAAGTATTTTGAAGACCTCTTCAAATTCTGTGTATGCTTGTAAATTGCCTATTATTAAAACAACTCTTCTAGGTGTAACAAAAAAGAAAGCAAAAGTAGTAAAATAGTGTACATGTTACTGTTGAAACCTTCCTCACCTGTATGTTTATATTTGTTTGCTGGTCTTTGAGAAGAGAAATTTCTTGGAGCAAGACTATATGCGGTTGTATGCTGGGATTAGAGACTTATAGTTCTTAGGAAAGGTTCAGAAAGACATAACAGGTAAGTGAAATGTTATTTTACAAGGTCTGCTTAGTTGTATGGGATATTTCTCCTTGGCGGGTACATATGAAAGTGTTTATCTAATGTATCCACACTGTGTAGAGTGAAAGAAAAGGGAGTAACAGGTCTTTATCAAAACTGTTCAAATGGAAGGGCATGATGTAGCATAAACGAAAGGAAAAGTTTATTTGTGGCAAAATTATGGGCAACTCTTATGCCTTTCATCTCTAACAAATGCACATTTGCCTGCGTTGTGGTCATAAATGAGTGCTCTGACTGCCTGGAATATGGACTCTTAGAAGCAAACAACTTGAACCGGATGAAAAATGAGAGGGCTAAAAATTATGCTGCTAAAGCAAGGCAGTATTTGTCCTTGTGGTCAGAGCTATATGAGAAAAGCCCTCAATCTGCAATTTTCAATATATCTGTTTTGGGCGAAGATAAAAGAATTGCTAATTGAGTTTACAATATGTAAGACTCTGGGCTATATAAGGATAGGTTATCATTACCTCTGTGTTGTCAGTAGTAAATCTAACTGCTTCTGTGGTCTAGAAAATCTCTTCTCATAAAATGATGGTCCAATATTTTTTGAGCCAAGATGTTCTATCTCCAGCATATGTCAGAAATAGTGACATAAGACAGAAACTCTCATAATATTAGCCATGAACCAAAAGGAATGTGTCTTGTTAACAACTTTGGAAAGATCCAGTTCTCAGTGTAACTGCCTTCTAGAAGCTACATGGAAGAGAGGATAAAAATTATAAAATATAACCATGATGTATTTTCCTGATGAAGCAATAGTTTATAATGATAGTCTCTATAAAGTTAATTTTTACTTGAACAGAGCTGAGCTTAATGGTTTTCAATTACACTAATTTGAGTCATGGGTTTAGTTCATGTGGATTTTGCAACCCCTGGGTTTTCCTTTTATGTCTTCTCCCTAAAATGCTTGGCCTCTTTTTTGCATTATGCCCTTCCCATTCTCTCTTAGCAAGGAACATCAGGCAGCGATGGGATGGCTTGATCCGCTTCTATTTGAATCAGAATTTAATCTTCTGTGAGGAATTAATTCTTATCTCACGTGTAATTTGAAAATAGTGTCTCATGTTCCAAATCGCTTTGTCATAGAGCATATGCTCAAGCAAGAATGTCCAAAAGTATGTCACCTTTCTCTGACAGAGGTTGAAATCTCCATTTCACCTGAATTTTTCTAAGGCACTCTCTACATTGGCAAGGACTTAGGCACCTTAAAAATGGATCAGTTGATCAAACTGATTCATACTGAGGCCTCATACCTACAGGAAGTAAATTTTAGGATTTTTTACTTCAGACTACATTTAGTATGGTCACTGGAACCAAACGTCCCCATCGTGCATGCATTTGGAGATGACTGAAAAAATAATCATTTGTTTGCATCTTTTATTTCCATTGAAAGATGGAGCACATCTGGTACACATCTGTGGCAGAGCTTCTGGGTTTTTTTTGTTGTTTTCTTTTCTCCAAAAGGAATCTAGAATCAGGTCATCAAAATTATGTTGTGAACCAAGGCAAGTACAATAAGAGGGGATAAATAGGGGAGAATGTTCAAAGCTGTACCACTGTTCTGGACTGAAATGTTAGTGTAGGCACAGCCTATGACTACTGCAATGATGTGCCTGAACAGAGGCTGAGCAATTAGTTATTACATCTTTTGCCCATTATGCCTCTCTGACACGGCTGGCAAATACTAATGTATGTGATTTTTCTGATTTTTCATTTGTTCATGTTATAAATCCCATGTCCTTTCTCCACTGTCTTGCTCCTTTTTACCTCTTTTCTTTCCAACATCACCCCTAACCTCCCCTAGTGAAGAGGTGGCTGCTGCAGGCTGTGGCTATAATATCTTCATTTAAGCATGGAGTTGGCCAGTGGTAGGCCAATAACCAACTTGACACTTGTTTTCAGAGTGTGCGCTGCATTAAAGATGACTGAGTATCTTTGGAGCTCCGCCCATCATGCAATTTGAGGACTTGATGGGAGGAATGTTGTTGACTCCTCAACAGAAATGTTGATTTACGTCAGTGTATTGTGGTATTTGCTTATGGATTCAAACGATTTCAGTCTCAGGTTTCCCTTTTAGAAAGGCTGTGTTAAGAAGTATGAAAGTAAAAGAAAACAAAGAGGGAAAGTCAGTCCTCTCATAGATATGTGAATGCAGAGGCACGCTCCCTCACTTTCTGTATGTGGGGAGGCTGTCAATTGCTGAAAAAAGGAGGTCTGGTTAAGATCTCTAGTCAGGGGTGTCTGCAGGTCTTAAGTTCATCTTCTGTCTTTGCGTGTAACAAAAGCTTTCCAATAGCATAAACAACATCTACTACATAATTTCAGAAATTCATTTGCTGTTTAATCCCATTTTTATTTCACGTTTCATTAGAAGTATGATTTTTGCCTCATAAAAAATGTTAATGAATTCTATCATTATAATTCGCTTTGATGGCATATTTAAGGGTATGTCCTCATGGAATGTCTCTTGGAGAGATGATACCCTAAAAAGAATATGTCTAGAATGGACAGTACTGTCTGACCTCATTAGCCAGCAGACCAGGGAGCAATTGCAAAAGACCTAGATTGCAGTAAAACCTTGTTTCTTTCCAAGACAGGCAGTAGATTGTATGACTGGGGTGTCACCTTGTTTGTGTCCTGGAGCTTTCAATCTGCAACACATGGACAAACCTTGAACAGGCACTGTGTCAAGCAAATAGCGTCAAAGTTTGTCATGGGTGCCACGGTTTATTACTTTCTTGATGAAATGGGCATTTGTCCGGTAAGAACTTGAGTTGTACCTCTGATTTATTTTGCCTGAACTATTTAAGATACCCTACCTGGTGCAAATTTGGGCTGGATTTGCACTACAGGAGAAAGGCTACGTATCTACTTTTTAAGTAACTGTAATCTTCAATCCATGGCTGGCTAAAACACTAAATGTGTTCACTGACCTCTTTGACATCAATAAGACTATAGTATCTAAATCAGTTAAGATTCCATTTATTCATATACATTATATACATTTTAATATAGACAAGAGAAGACAGGTCTTATCATTAAAATGATCTTGGATGTAATGTTTTCAAATTGTTACCATAATAGTTCATTGCATGCTGGAACTGTTTTGTGTGCCATAAATCTTAGCAACTGATGGAAAAAGAAAGAGCAGCAGTTAGAGAACTATGAAAGAAATAAATAAAAAATAGGTTAAATATTGTTTACTGTCAAAAAGAGGACAGGAATATGATACTTTTCAATTACTTTTTACCCATTTCTTCAGTTTAGCTAAGCTCCATATTGATTAAATGGGGTGGGGGGTGGAGGGTGGGGTATTCTTTTGGGCTGCAGATTCATCTGTTGATGATAATGCATGGTAACTGTCGGTTTTATTTTGCGGAAAGATCTTTTTATCATAATCCAGCTTGTACTGTGTTTCCTGAAAATATTTAGACTTGCTCTGTTTAAAATGTATAAAAAAGAACTGATCATCTTCCTGATAAGTGACATCTTTCAAATGGATGCATTTCCTTTCTGCTTGTATAATTTCTTTGAATGACGTGAGTATTACAATCCAAAGCCAGTGCTATTTTCTTAAATATGATCTAACTTGTAATGCAGATCAATGTGTATCAATATACCCTTTAAGGCAAAATCTATATATTTGGCTTTGAACTTTAAGGTACCCTTTTTACTGGGTGAAAGAACGAGCTAAGCAACTGAAATGTTATTAATACATTTTTCAGTATTTTTTGGCTAAAACTTAACTTGAACTATAAAGATGAAATGCTCTGATCATTTTAAATATTTATCTTGGTGTTTGAAGAAACAAAAGTTAGAAAAGAGATTTGGGTTTTTGGTGTGTGGTTTGTTTGTGGGGTTTTTGTTTGTGGTTTTTTTTTTTTTTTTTTTAGTAGCTGAAGGCAATTATATCTTTATTGACCCTCTGTGTTCACCCCCTCCTTCAATGTCAGGTACTTGCTTATTATTATCAACATGACATCTCCTTTCTTTGAAAGGTTGTCCGTCACACTTTGAATCACCTCTCTCCATGGTTACATTTTCTAATCAGTTCACATGATTGAGCCTACATCAAGTGATGCTTTACTTAATTCCTTTCCGTTTGTATGGTGTGATTCTTGGAGGGACTCTCGTCAAAATTTTGGAGGGCCCTGTCAGTTTGAAAAGAACATGACCTTTAAATTGTATCAGTATGTTTGCTGGTGCATAAGGGAAAGGAAAAGGTTTGTAGTGATGGAAAACCACTCTAAAAATGAAAAGTAATTCACGCAGAAGCAACATGCATAGGAAGTTAATTTGTTTGTATTTAACTGATTTAAAAAAGA
The DNA here is from genome assembly GCF_018139145.2 of Gymnogyps californianus. Taxonomy (NCBI): domain Eukaryota; kingdom Metazoa; phylum Chordata; class Aves; order Accipitriformes; family Cathartidae; genus Gymnogyps; species Gymnogyps californianus. The sequence continues at coordinate 12,616,936 of NC_059482.1, forward strand.
CAGAATGAGGAGGACATGTTCTTTGAGCAATAAGGGGTCCAAACAGTGTGTCCTTAAATTTGGCTTAGAAAATGTTATCTATTGATCTTGCTTTTCTGTATTTATAATAATAGATAAAAGTAAAAACATTCAAATGCGATTGAATACATCAAAGGTGTAATTCTTTGACATTACCAAGCCTGTTACTTTATTGCACTTTCATAACTGTATCTGTGGGCATGCTATAATTAGTAATTGACAATGTTAATTTTTGTAGAGTCTGTCACTGACTAAAGTAGCAGAGTTAGATTTTATGTGGGTATAAATATGCATATGTTTATGTGCGTGTGAGACGATAATTCAAGTTAACATAGAAGAAATGCTTTTGTATTGTAAATGCAGGCAGTCCGAATACAAGGAAAATCTATCTGGAATGCCTAACAAGGATAGTTGAGGCAATATAATATAGATGCATGCTGGTGGAGCTGAGTAATGCTGGGAACTTTATTAAGTTTCACAACCTTTATTAAGTATTCAAACTGTGGATGGCCAAATACCCTGCAGTAACTGAATCAGGAATATTGACTATTCTCATCTCCTTTCCGCTATGCTTTGAGGTATGTTACTTTTAAGTAGTTTTTAAACATGTTGAAATACATAGTTCCACTGAAACTGTTGAAGTCTGGTTTGCCATGGATTTATATCTTATGATTACTCTACGTTGATGTCCAGAAGGTGGATGTCCTCTAGTTTTTTTTCCATTTTTGGAGTGTTTTTAGTCACTCACCGCTACAGATTCTTTGATATCTGATAAGGTATGAGGTCATTCAGAAGGTGTTCCCAAGGTCAGTAAAAGGATTTCTCTTCGCTCTGTGGATATGCCATGCTCAAAAAATGTGTAGGAACTTGATTATCTTTGAACTTTTCACCCTTCTGTCAACTTTGTTGAAACGGGACAGTAGATTCAAAAGTTACTGGGTGGAGAGGCACACACAGGGTGCGGTCACATGAAATTGCTGTAGTGAAAGTGTTTGTGCTGCTTCCTTGTAATCCTAAGTCACCTGTCACTCTCTTCAAATTTAGTAGTATTCTCACTGAATCATAAGGATCTAGGCTCACCTCCCAAAGACCTTGTTTTTTGATACTGGATCTCAGTCTTGCTCCAGGAAATCAACCTACTCCAGGCAATCTACCAAAATCCAAGTTGACAGAAGTCTTGTTTTGGGCGTGGCTAAAAAGACATAAACAGGTTAATCTATAGTCTGAATTTGTGCTTAGGCAGCACTGTGTGAAAGTCAAGTTCTGGTCTTCCTTTGTTCCCTGATTTTCAGCTTAATGAGTAGAAAAAGGGACCCCAAAAGCTAAACACTTCCTGCTTTACCACTTTTAGCAAAAACTCCCATGGTGTCAGCTCCAGGCTCAAATGCATGCAGACACTGCCTCTTTAACACTGCAGCGGTTGTCTTGTTCTGGGCCTCTATAGCAGAGAGCTCATGTCTGAAATTTGCCCTTTCTGAGTTTAATTATTTGGTATGTTTCACTTTCCTAATGAAAGTGGCAAAGCCATGTTTGTTAGCATCTAAAATTAAGGCTATTCACAGAGTTCAGATATGCAGGTTTTCTAGCATAAAGGTGTGCCAACTTTTATGCTTGAGTTATATAGTTCATGATATGCAAACTGCAGATGTGTATGACAGTAGGTAATTGTACGCGCCTTATTCAGCATTAGATTTCCCCATGCAAAATTTGGAATTATATAGTATGTGGATTTGTGACATTAAGGAGATCAAGGCTGTACCTGGTGTACAGGCATGCACATTATATGCATTTCATACAAGCATTTGTGTAGGACTTTAGCATTTTGTGCTAATTCATATTTCATGATTTGTTCATATGTTTAACCCGTTAATGCAATTCTAATGTTTCACTGGTTGCTCAGATAAAAGTGTTTTCTCTGTGTTTCAGAGAGTATGAAATAAGGTGGCAGAATGATAAATACCAGTAGCAAATTTCTAGGATAGTAGCTATATTCAGTAGCATATAACATGGCTTTCACTTACACAAAAGAAAGGTCATACATTTTCGTCTGTGACGTATCGTTGTTGGCTGAGACATGAACTTCACGAATATGCGAAGCCACTATATTCTACAGTTGCTTTCTTCTGGGCCATAGCCTCTAGGTTTTAGTAACTATAACTTGATGGAGCTCCAGTCTCATGATATCTGGGGCATATGATATTTTGCATGTCCTACTGGAAATTCCCATTTTGATAGTGTGTTTCACTTTTTAGGACATGTAAAACCTCAGAAATCCTGGAAATCATATTTTCTGTTTGAAAAAAACCAAATGTTAGAAATGAGGCCTTGACTGAGACAAAGGACTTTTTGTTTTGGGATGATGTCAGGGTTTAACCCCAGCCAGCAACTAAGCACCACACAGTCGCTTGCTCACTCCCCCTCTGTGGGATGGGGGAGAGAATCGGAAGAGTAAAAGTGAGAAAACTCGTGGGTGGGATAAAGACAGTTTAATAGGTAAAGCAAAAGCTGCGCACGCAAGCAAAGCAAAACAAAACAAGGAATTCATTCACTACTTCCCATCGGCAGGCAGGTGTTCAGCCATCTCCAGGAAAGCAGGGATCCATCACGCATAACGGTTACTTGGGAAGACAAATGCCATCACTCCAAACGTCCCCCCCTTCCTTCTTCTTCCCCCAGCTTTATATGCTGAGCATGATGCCATATGGTATGGAATATCCCTTTGGGCAGGTGGGGTCAGCTGTCCCGGCTGTGTCCCCTCCCAGCTTCTTGTGCCCCCCCAGCCTCCTTGCTGGTGGGGTGGGGTGAGAAGCAGCAAAGGCCTTGACTCTGTGTGAGCACTGCTCAGCAATAAGGAAAACATCCCTGCATTATCAACACTGTTTCCAGCACAAATCCAAAACATAGCCTCATGCTAGCTACTATGAAGAAAATTAACTCTACCCCAGCCAAAACCAGCACATTCTCCACCCCTTATTCCATACCATTTATGTCATGCTCAGGTCCCACACTATCCAATACAACCTCATTAACCACGACCACCCTTCCCATCCTTTGATATAATACACAGATATCATTCCCTTAGTCTATGGACCACCCCTGTGAAATGTCTTTAAAATGTCCATTCAGTTCATTTAGTCCATGACTTTTTGGGGTCCATCTGCTATGGTGGTCACTCAGGACAGGAGAAGGTGGTGTGTTGTGTGGAGTTATTGGGCACCAAAGCCAGCTCAGGTCAGGTCACTGCTACACTTGCACTGCTTCTTGTAAGGCTTGACCTCCATTGATTCAGGTGGTTCCTGCTATAGTAATTTCCATAACGTGCAACTCAAAGCACAGGTTACAACAATTTAAAGGTATTTCCATTACAATCTCCACCCCTGGTCCCTTTGGACCAGACCGTAGGGTTTAACATTGCAATGAACTCCTCCCCTTGCCCCTGCTCTGGCTTGGACTTATCCACACCTTAGGGGTGTACCTGCTCCAAGTGGAGCCTTATCTATGAACCACAGTCTCTTCAGTGGTATACCTGCTGTGGCACAGACTTATCCACAGTCACTTTGAGGTGCACCTGTTCCAGTGTGGCCTTATCCGTGGGCCACAATGCCTTCAGAGATATACCTGCTCCAGCGGGGCCTTACCCACAGCCACAGTCCCTTCAGGAGTGACCCTGCTCCAACATGGCCTTACCCATGGCTGCAGTCCTGCCAGGGGTGTACCTGCTCTGTTGTGGGCTTATCCATGGCCACATGCTTTGAGGTGCTCCAGCATGACCTCATGCACAGCCACTGATGCTTCAAGGTGTATCTGCTGCAGCATGGACTTATCAACAGCCACAGGTGCTTTGAGGTGTACCTTCTCCAGTGGGGACTTATCCTTGGGCCACAATCCCTTCAGAGGTATACCTGCTGTGGCACAGACATAACCTTGGCCACAGATGCTTTGAGATGTACCTGCTCTGGCGTGGACTTATCCAGGGCCACAGACGCTTTGGGGTGTCCGTCTCCCATGTGGACTCATCCACAGGTCATAGTCCCTTTGACTCGAGTTCACAGTGGAGTTCCAGCCTGTCCAATACAGCAGCACAGAAACAGCAGGGCTGCCCTGGCCATCTGCCAGCCCAGGCGCATCGCCATTGCTGTTATCAGAACGTTCCCAGGCACAGCAGAGTAAGACGATAAGCGCTACACCAGTACAGCAACCAGCGAAAGCAAAAAGCAGCCACTAGCAAGCACTAGACTCTAACATACAGTGAGGTAAGCAAGCCCCATGGCAAGCACAGAAGCCTGTCAATTAATAGCTAAACAGCAATAACAGCTATAAATTCGATCTAGCACATACCAATCAAATCTGTCGTTATTGCAAAACCTTCAGGCCCCATGTTGGTCACCAAAAAGGACTGTCATGGTTTAACCCCAGCTGGCAACTAAGCCCCACAGAGCTGCTCGCTCACTCCCCTGCTGTGGGATGGGGGAGAGAATCAGAAGGGTAAAAGTGAGAAAACTCATGGGTTGAGATAAAAGGCAGTTTAATAGGTAAAGCAGAAGCTGCGCACGCAAGCAAAACAAAACAAGGAATTCATTCACCACTTCCCATCGGCAGGCAGGTGTTCAGCCATCTCCAGGAAAGCAGGGCTCCATCACACATACCGGTTACTGGGGAAGACAAACGCCATCACTCCAAACGTCCCCCCCTTCCTCTTCTCCCCCCCGCTTTATATGCTGAGCATGATGCCATATGGTATGGAATATCCCTTTGGGCAGGTGGGGTCAGCTGTCCCGGCTGTGTCCCCTCCCAGCTTCTTGTGCCCCCCCAGCCTCCTTGCTGGTGGGGTGGGGTGAGAAGCAGCAAAGGCCTTGACTCTGTGTAAGCACTGCTCAGCAGTAAGGAAAACATCCCTGCATTATCAACACTGTTTCCAGCACAAATCCAAAACATAGCCCCATACTAGCTAATATGAAGAAAATTAACTCTACCCCAGCCAAAACCAGTACAGATGACAATTTGTGTTATTCTGACCTGCCAGAGGTGTACTGGAAATGCCTACATGGCGTCTCTCAGTGGTTATATCTTTTTAAAGAACAAGTATAACACAAATTCTCTGCAGCCTTAAAATACTAATACACATTTTTCTTTATGCTCCCTTTTATCCTCAAAAAGTTGAAATCAGAAACTGTGTATCACTTCAGGTTCTTGTGGGATCATCTCAACACATTTTTTTTTTCTTTTTTTTCCTTTTTCATTTTTGACTCCTGCTCTGGCTAATTTGCTCTCCTCTTTCTCTTAAAAGCACAAAATTGCGTATTTCAACATATGCAATTTCCTAGAAGCTAAGGGGCTCAC
>NC_059482.1:12627293-12659793 GCF_018139145.2 Gymnogyps californianus
TCTCTAGGCCACCATGCTAGATAAAACTTCTTTAAGGCACCTGAGAGAGAGAGAGAAAGAACACCTCCAGAGAGCAGCCTGCTGATAGAACCTACTTCTAACAATATGGTGAGTGTCATTTTAAAATACCATGAGAAATATGATGTGGTGATCAAGGACTTCCTGCTTTAAGGGTTTCATGTATCAGGGTAACTAGACAAAAAATGTAGTTCCCAGGGTGAAAATTATATTAACAAAGAATTAGTAATAAAGCTGAATAAATGTAATGAGATGTGAAAGAGAGTGCATAGCACTTTTTTTTTTCTGTCTTTCATAATTAGGCCCTGAAAGAAATGGAAATTCAGACAAAACACCTTCCTCATTACCAATTTAAATATTACAAATTAAAATGTGTTGTTATTGGACAGCTGATTGTTTTGTTTTTTTTCTTCAAGAGGTAAAGATGCTTCCTTTGGTCCAGGTTGCTGTTTTAGAGGAAAGGTTTTTGCAGAATGGTTGTTAGCCGATTCCCTTTTAAGCTGAGATAACGTTTCAAATTTTCTCTCTGCCAGGTTCTACCCTTTCTTTCTTTGCTGAAATGATAGTTACCCAAACTCTGCTGACAGTCTGTGCACTACAGGGGTGGCCCAGAATTATCCTTTGTTATTCTCACAAGCTATTTATCATATTTATTAAATCACATAAGATTCCTACCATAAGTTGGAAAAACAGTATGTGCTTAATTTGGACCAATTAATTCCACAACAAATACACTCTCTCTTGGCCTCTTTTATAAATCAGAACATCAAACAGCTGTTCTCTCATCCCAGCAAAACTAGTAAATAACTTTTTTAGTCTGATTTTACTAGTGAGTATTGGATGAAACAAGATATCAGACGCTTACAGGGATCTGTTTCAATCAATAAATCCTGTTAATTTATTAATGACTCAAAGCTTATAAGAGAAACTTTATTTCATGAAGTTTTTATTTCTGCGTTTTATAATCTTTAGGCTGACAGTCAGTAAGCTCCAGTTCCTTTCTATGTCTTGGTGTTTTGTTACAGAGCATAAAAATCCTTTCTAACACTGAAATAATACATACTTCTATTTGAAAAACAAAATATGCAAAGCAATATTGTTGTGTTCTGGGGGCAGTTTCAAACCTCCGACATGGGTTCTAGAAACAAAAGCTAAGCTTGCACTTACTGCCATGGTTGTTCAGTCTGCATAAACACTTATCACAAGCATCTATCTCTGCATTATTTACATTCTGGCTGGTTTTGTCAGAGGCTAAGGAAGCTAGGTGACACTGTGTGTATACGTATTATCTTAAACAAAAGACTAGAAGAAATACACACATAGACCTGAGAAGTATTTGGAAATGAGAAAAGGTTAGATGAGCATTGAGCAGTTCATCTAAATTGATGTCCTAAGCAGGACATCTCTGTGATGTGTCTGGTGATATAGGGGCTCTATTCCTTGGTCTATTACAGAAGCTTTGCACTGAGCTCTCATAAAGCTGGTGGATTCAGCCTCTAAACATTTCTGTTATATCACTCTGATTCTTGTCCCATAGTTAGAGGAGATGACGCATGTCTGGGAGTGGCCTGCACCAACGTCATCTAGGAATTGTTGGCAACTAGCGTAATTTTGAACTGATGTTACTTTAAATTGTACCTGGCCACAAACTAATGCAGATGTACTTCCAAAACACACAGGTTGAGTTGTGGCTGTGAATTTGCTCTGCTGACGCTTTATGTACTTTCTTGTAAGTTTTAAAAGAAGAAGAAATGTTGTGCAAAGTCTTTGCTTCTGTGAACTTACAGTAAAAGACAAAGGTTTAGACAACTACTGCAGTACCAGTAGGAACAAGTGCAAGTAGCCTTCCCAATGTTTGCTCTGAATTGCTTTGTTTTTCATCTTTGTTTTTACAATCCCTGAGGGCAAAGGCTATTTGAAACCAGCACTGGTGTTAGCATGGATGGTCTCCAAGAGGTGGGGGAGGCAGAAATAAGGTTCACAACATCTCTCTCTGCTCCACGTTGGCTGACAGAACCAGGCCAGCAAAAGTGATATTGCCATCACGTCCCTTTCAAGTGTGTATAAGGGCTGTTCAGGGCTGCTTCTCTCTTAAGGTGCACTGATAAGGAGGCAGCACAGTAGGACATGGCACTCGCGTACCTCACTCATTTCATATCTGTGTCCTGACTGTCAGAATGTGGCCTTACGTATAGATCATGGTGTAAAATACAGATGCTGTCTTTGTATTAGAGTTTGATAATAGTTTGGTGGTATAAAATTTGCTAGTACAGTGCTCTAGCTTTTATTTTAAAACAATTGAGTGGGAAACCAGGAGGAACCTGGAATGGGTTTGACTCAAATCTATGATACCTTTGTACTGCTTGTGCCTATTTCTGTCTGCTAAATCTTGCATCTAGATATGCTTATAGAGATCTTTGTAGTAATGAAGCTTTGTCCATGATACAAGTCTATGGTCTGCTCTGCTTTTACTCTCCTAATCCCTTGCTACTACTGCTCTTCCCCTTTTCTTTTGGTGTCCTTCACGATCACAATTTCTTTAGCAAAAAACAAAGTAGCTTGAGGCAAAGCTGACACACACAGTAACTAAGGATCCTCACCTTGCCTTTTCTGCCTTCTGAAAAATAAAATAATATAATACGGGAAAAGCAATCCTCCCCGCCAGTATCATTCCTACAGACTTTTTCTATAAAATGTATCTTTCAGTAGTTACCTGGTTTCTGTGTCGGGACATAGGTAGAGCATCTCAGTTTGGGAATCAAACCTGGATTTACAGAGAAGTGCACAGACCAAGTAAATGGCTTTGTAACTGGAATAAGACATGCAATCACTATCTGCTGACTAGTAATAAATTTGAGATTAATGCAAAGTGTTAATATTTTATATGGCTTACTTTTTTGTTCTATTCTTTATTTCTGAAAAGATGTGTGAAAAAATGAAAGCTGCATATACACCATAAACTGCATTTCTTGACTTCTGAGTCTGTGGTTGATTAACCTTAATACATATCTATATTAATTTTTCTGGATGAATTTTCCTTGATTCTTAAGAAGGAAATGAATAAATGGTGTTTGCCTAGCTAATCTTAGATCTGTTCTCTTCAAATTAGTGATGTGTTATTTTTCATGGAATAAAGATTGTGTACGCGATCTTTGTGCCAATATAAAGGTATTTAAACTGTAGAAATCTTGATAAATAAAATATTAAACAAAAAAAGTACATTTAACTGTATGTGAGCTGGTCCATTAGTCAATAATATTTTTGTGTGATAATTCCAAATTTTGATTGTATTATATGATATGAATTTCTAAGGTCTTTAGCTGAATGGATCTATTCTGCTGCTAAAATATTTGCATTCTTGTTGAGATGCAGGGCCTGAAACCTGGTGTTCATGTGAACAGCTTAAAAAGTGTACTTTTATATTAGGCAGGTTAGCAACTGCAGTTTTGCAAACTCAAACCTCTTGTGCTTTTGGCCAAGACTGGGTTTTTAAATTTTTTTAAGTTTTTCTCCCCCCCTGAAAACTATATAAGTTACATAACCAAAATATTATAATTATTTACGTGACTTCAGTTTGTTTTGAAATATCAATTTTGTGAGTCTCAAACTAATGCAGCATTCACCATTTTATTTTAAATTGATGTATTTGTGCACAGAGTACTTTCAGAACCAACTCTGAGAATCTCTCTCATCTTTTGTGTACAATGTTGACAAGATAATCAGTTGCTAGTGCTCTAAACTTTTTTATTTCTCCATTTATTTTATTGTTTTTAATGTGATAAAATGTGTTACCTGACTTATCAAATTAATTTAAAATCATTAAATACTTAGTAACAATTTTTAAGGCAAAATTTTGCCTATAGTCAAAAATACATGTGTCTGTATTGAATAGACCCATAGGTGTTGATAGCCTGCAATTAATGGAGCTGCATGCTTGAAGGCCTATTTTCTGTGTATACAGAAATTGTTCTTAAATTATTGTTTTTAAAAGCTGGTCACAGGTAGGGAGGGCATTGGCTTTCTCCCAAGTACTTTGTCTGAACATGAAAATCCAATATTTGATGTTTATTTCATTAAGGTTATCTGACTTGTTGTCTAAGAAATTCTACTTGGACAAAAGCATTTCCTTTCAGCTTGTGGCTAATGATATGGAGCAACAGAACACCAGGCTAAAGGAACAGAAGATGATAGGGAGTATAAGTGTAGTGTGACACTTTACTGATACAGAACTAGCTTCAGGAATTTCACCTGTTCTTGCTATATTTCCCACAATTTCTTATTGTGAAAACTACACCGTGAGAAGAGAAAGGTGTCACTCTTGCAGGGTTTGAACAGATTTTCCTCTTGTATGGTTAGGATAAGGCTTTTTTGGATGTCGCTCACTGACAGAGAGATTAAGAGCTTAAAATGAGGACTTAACGGCCAAAGCAGGTGACTGTTCTTCTCTTTCAGTGAAACTTGTGAAAGAATGGGTGAAGTTCAGGCAAAGATGCTGCATCGGCTAATAGTAATACCATCCCGGATGCATAATCAAACAGCTAGAAATATCCGCCAACAGAACAAATGAAGGATTTGGAGAGTCAACTAGGTATAGGAAAACTGAGTGTTTACCATCGCAGGAAATATACTTTCATAGTTATTTTTCATACCCAAACATTACTCCTTGAGAGTCATCATATTTTATGAAAACTTTTATTAACATTTCCCAATGACCTTACCCCCATTGTGGTTTTATCAGTCTCAAGAGCCATAACCTGTTTAAAATATTTTTTATCTTTATAAATGCAATAAAGTAAGCTGTCTTGCACATAGATTTGTAGATCTCATTAGAGATACTTTTTAAAAAGGTACTCCATCTCTTGGGAAGATAATGACAAGTAGTAATCTTGGCATCCAAAGTTTTCAGACAGGAACGGTTTGTTAAAATAAATTGTTTAATATTTCCAGCGTTGTTTTGGAGTGGATGTACTTTTTAATTGCACTTTTACACAACATTATGACTTGAATGAGGGAAAGACAAGGGCAGCTGAAAACAAATGCAGTGGCAATATCAGTTAGATGGTATTCCAGGTGAAAAAATAGCCAAAGTATTTGCTTAAGAGTTCAAGTGTTATCAAAGTCATGCAAAAAAAATGGCAGTTTTTAAACTCATTAAAGTTAACATTTGTCTGGATTGTAAATGAGGTATATTCCCTAGGGTAGTTAACAGCTTTGGTGGCACAAGATGGGGGTAATTTTTCAGATGTGCTGTTTCCAATGGGCCAGTGTCCTAAGGCTTTGCTTTAAATGGCCTTTTTATGCAGTAGGATAATGGGCAGTTTGTGCATTGCTAAATCAGCCCTATTTTGTTAGGAATGTTACAGTCAGGGCACTTACAATTTGTCAGAGGAAATGCAGAACATCTCTACAGGAGTCTGTTTAAGAGGACATCATTTCTCGATAAGCTCCTGCTTAGGTCAACATGCAGCACTGCTCTTACACTATTCCCCTGTTGCTTCTGCCACACGGGAATGCTCTGATTTATTAGGATTGCACAAGTCATGTCCTCCGCCTGACTGAATCCACAATGTGGAAATTTTCTCTTCCCTCCCCCTTTTCAAAACGAAATGTAGAAGGTTACTTTAAAGCCCTCTTAAAGTGTTTCGAAGAGGACTGTTTCAATGAAAGGAAATACCCGTACGTTGTACAGTATCTTTATTGTATAGCTGCATGTTATAAATATATCAGGACTATTGTTGTTTTGGAAAGTGTGCTATTTAAGAGCATTGTCTGTATCCATGTTCTATTATCATACTACTGTAAAATGCCTGTGATGATGTGCAAAGGTAAAATGAGAAGATTGTGAACCTAATGAATGGGATACAAAAACATCCAGCAACTAATGACATCGTAGTTTTTAACCAGAGCATACAAAAACCAAACGTCAACAAAAAAATCCAGAAGTCAAAGTGAGTTGCAGTGATGGATACTACAGATGTATGTCCTGTCAACTTTTTAATTACTTTTCAAGTTGCAGGGACATTTCTCCTATAAAACTAGCTTAATGAATGATGATTCTTTAGTCAAATCTGCTGTAAAAGCTACGTGCAATTCAGAGTTGTGTTCATTTCCCGTTTGATAAAGGTGCTAATACTCTGTCGTTCAGACTGCTATTACTAAGAAATTTTTGGTTTGTTTCAGCATTGTGATATTTTAAACTCAATGCAGCCAACGATATTTTTAATGAAAAGAAGAAAGCGATGAAAAGCCTTAGTAATTTTGTGTTTGATGCCAATTGTAATATGAGAAGTGCAGAAAATATTTTGAAGGGGTCAAAGCTATTCCTCTTTTTTTTTTTCTCTTCTGTAACACTGAATTTAGCTGTCTGCAAGCATTTGAGCCCAGAATATTCCACTTTCTCTGCAAAGAGATATAACATTAGAGTTTCTCTTAAAAGGCATCTTGGGTGACTCTGAGTAACCTTCCCTGGAAGTGAAGTAACTCCGTTATTCTGATTCACATGGACTCATTCCTTATGGTTTCTTTTTCCTACTCTTTAAACTGCTGTTTAGCACCCTTACTTCACCTCTGCCTTTCTCCCTGTATATCTTCCTGTGATGCTTAGGGGTAAGAAGGCTTATGTTTTTAAAATATATGAGGTAGCAGTTTGTACCGGTTTCCCGGATTTGCATGAACCATATAAAGATCTTTCCTTCTTTGCAGCTCTTTGTGGTTGGCTCTTCAAGGACTGGAATGGTCAAATGAAGAAGGGGAGATGGTCCTGGAGTTGGTAATGAGGCGAAATAAAGACAACATGATGGAAATCTCTAAAAACAAGTGTTCATGTCACTTGTTCTCTCTATCTGCTGTCTACAAAGAAACATTTCTGCAAGTGAGGCCACTGCTGAACCTGAAAATCATGGAGGACATTAGTTACCCACAACAGGACAGGCAATCTGTGAGCAATATGCCTGAGCAGATAGCGGGGATGGGGAGGACAGGGCTGAGGAATGGAATGCTGCACCATGGGCTATGTATTGAGTGGGTATTTCAAACCAAGTACCGTGCTGTACAATGATTAACAGCAGAAGTACCTTCTGCTTGCACTGCAGAGTGGTGTGGCTGCACTTCAGTTTGATATATAGGTAGCTAAATCAGTATGATTAGACTGTGCAAATTAAATTGATGTAACATCATATAGGCATTGCCTGGAGAAGAAAGAATTTGATTTTCAGAAATGCTGGATACTTGCAAGTTCAGCTGCCTAAGGATTGCTTTGAAAAAATTGAGTCTTTGGTGTGGAGCCTTTGTTTAGCCAGACAAAGATATAATTTTTAAGGTAAAGGACAAGGAAGAAAGAAAGAATTTATAAGAAGCTATGAGAAGTAAAGACGAAAAAATTCTCAAAATAATATTTAGACTCAGGCAAATTCTATGAAATGGAATAAAACCACAACATGGCAGCTCATATCCAGAGTAAAATTCACTTTAATAAAGTTGTTGTTAGTATTTTTATGAAAGTATTAAATGAATATTTAGGAAATTGATATTATCACAGGAAATTTGTCACTTGGCAGTCACTACTTGACATTCAGTTATTTTCAGTTTACGGTCCGATACAAAATTATTCTGATAGCCACCATTAATTTTCTAGAGTATTACAAAGAGCACTATTTGCACTCCTTACTAGAAGCCTTAAAGGAAAGAACAAGTACAAGTACTTTCTTTCGCCCAGAAGTCAGCTCTCAAGGCTGCAGTTAGGGAACTACCATTTTTATATACCATCAACTGTAAAATCTCAGATTCCATTAAAAGTATCTAGTGTTTTTGCCTGTGCTTTTGGTATGGAAATGTTTCAAATTCAGATTACTCCTAGAACATCAAGATAAAAGGGAAAGAGACTTACCTCATTTAAATGTAATTAATGAATTGTTAACTCTGAAACCTAATGATGACATTAAACTGACACTATCCTTTTTATGTCATATCATGTCCTTTTTGCAGAATCATCCAGGTACCTTAGTATCTGTTCTTTAATAATGCATTTCAGCCTTCCAGGAGCTGTGAAAGACAATGTCTTCCTTGCCTTCAGGAATGCAGTGAGACAAAAACTTTTATTGACACCTTTTTGGGAGTCCCCTTTACACATGGCCAAGTAGAAGACCTCACTTTTCAGGACAATGTAAGCTGAAAATAATACAGATTTCAGCAAAGAATAGCAGAATATAGCTTTTATTTTATGCTTGTTTAATCCTTTGGGACTGTGCTTAATGAAGTTTGGTAATCTTTCAGATTTACTATGCCTTTCATTACTTAATATATTAGTAGCCCATAAAGAATCTTTTCTATGCCCAAAACACATTAAATGCAAACAAACAAGCAGTAGAAGTGCCGTTACTTCTGAGAGGTGGCATGAACTCTACCTACTCTAAATACAAGTTGAAATCTGGGCTATTGGAAGAGTCCAGTCAGTGATACGATGCAGCTTTTGGTCACTGAGCTCAACTGTGGAGCCTCCACAACGCATGCTCTATGTTCAAACTTGCTGGATTGTAGAAAGCAAGTATAGGGAGCAACTTTAGAAGACATCTTACAGTTATACACACACAGAGAGAAATAAAGGCCTGATCTGGCGAAAGGGGAGAGGCAACAATGGAGAACTGAGATTAATTTTTGACAAAGAACATGACACAACTGGACTAATTATAAAAGTACATCACAGGATGATGGCAAGTGTTAATGCCCAAATCATTCTTATTTAATTCCAAAGAAACAACTCATCTGTACAACTCAAGAACCCCCCAAACAAATACAGAATGTTTAAGGATTCTACTTTAGCAAAAATAATAAGAAAAGGGATGGGTGTGAAAGAGTTGAACTGAGTTGCAACAGCACTGGAAGAAAAGCTAGAGAAAGAAATGGATAAGCAGAAGGTGTCAGATCGTTTGTGATTTGGTTGTATGCTCCACCATGAGTAGCATAAACATTTTTTTGAACTTTGTTTTTGGTTGCATACTGCACAAAATATTCTCTTGAACTAATGAGGATAGTTAGAATCAGGGGCTGATGCTCAATCCAGGGGGAAGAGGGAGCGTCATTCCCTTACTGTGCTCATCCCTGACCTTGTAGTCTGCATTGCTGATAGGCAATTCTAAGAGCTACCAGTAGTGTTGGTGACTTAACTGAGCTGTACAGGGGAGAAGAAATACAGTGATGCGCTGTTCTGCTGCTTTGTTACTCTTGACACACCCCATATGCTGAGATGGTGGGTGGCAGTAGAAGAGCTGGCACATTAGCAGCAGTACGTTCTCTGTGCCAGGGGAATAATCTGTTGGCTAGTTAAATCTCATTTCTAATTCATTTCTACTTCCTGAGTAGCACTAAGAGGTGAGAGCTTCACAGAAAATCCAGCTCTTGGAGTGTGTGATAGTGCAGTCTAGAGGACGATCTGAAGCTTGTGCCTTGCAGATCTATTTTGAATATTGATTTTAATATTTTTTTTAAACCCACCAAACTCTAAACTGTCTAAAAGTTGAGTGCATTAGCAATTCTTATGGAAATAATACAACCGTTGTGCCTTTGTTAGGTTTTTAGGTATGTATATACATGGGAAAATTCACTACACCAGTAAATTCAAGTGGGCAAATCAAAGCAGAAACAAAAAAACTTATTTTCTCTGTTAATAACATTGCTTGTTAACAGAAGTTGGCATAGAATCCCGGTGTGAAATTGCCAAGAAACAACTGTTAATTTGGCATAAGCTTTAAGTCGTTTCATTCAGTATCATATGAAAATAAGTAGAATTATATATGGTTTTGTGATTTGTATTGCTAGTGAAAAGGAGGATTTACATCACAAGGAAAATAGGTGTGCACCATCAGGGGGAGTTCATGTTCGTCTGACAACTGCAGGACTTGGCAACCAAATACGGTAAATTTGGAGGCAAGCAGCAGAGAAAATATCCTGCAATGTTTTGCTGGAAGAAGCAAAATAGAGCAGAATCAATCATCTTTTCAATGAGAGTTTAAGGTGACTTGGGCCTTGCTCTTAGCTCTGCAGAGGACTCGTATACCCTTCTTCACTACACGTGGAAGACTTTTCTTCCAGCAGGGTTGTACAGGGCTCCTGTTTTATAACTGAGACCTCCATCTTCTGGGGCTTATTACCCTCTATAGAGTTACAGAGGCTGCTGAAAAGGGAGTGGTCCTAGTTGCCTTTGAGCTCCTTATGCATCAAACTCTACTTTGATGACTTTACTAGTTAGCCCAAGAAAGCTACAAAACTGGGGGGAAAAAAGACCCTTGAACAACATAGTTATTAATTGACCTTTTTGTCTTATTGTAATGCTGTAAGTATCCAGAGATATTTGGTCTTACTTTTTTCCCCTCTAAAAAGCTAAATTGGTGTTTCTTTGTATTTCTCTATCTATAGATGACCTGGACCTCCACTGGAAATAGCGTAGAGTTTCTGCTCATTTCAGCTTGGATGTGTACGAAGATGGTTCTTTACACCTACCTTTTATATGAGGGCTCAAATCAGAGTAATACCATGAAGTATTTGGAATAAAATCCTGATTCCACTGAAGTCAGTTTGGTTTTCACTGTTGGTTTCATTTGGACCAGGTCTTTAACTGAAGTTAGCTGGAGATAGGATGTTTCTTTGCAATGGATTCTTGGTGCTGAAATCTCTTTCTTCACATCTGGAATAAGCCTACAGGTAGCACAGGAGTGCAGCAGAATTCAAGGGGTGGCAAAAATAAAAGCATTTTGACAGGATTAGGACAATGCAATAGAACATAGCTTGGTAAGGTGGCCTAACGCATTAGCACCTCTGTTCGTCCCGTGGCCCCTCTTTGCCAGAAGCCGCTGCCATTCTGACAAGGGTAGCAGAAGGGAAAACGTTACTGCACGTAAATTATTTTTAGTTCACAATCAAACACATTCATTTAAAAATAAAAATGCTCCACTGGTAATGAAGTGAGGCAGCTGCAGAACAAGTTTTTCTTTTGCCACAAGTGTGACAACCTCTGGTGGAGAAGCAGAGAGGACAATTTGAAATGATAGTCTCCTAAACCACTCTAAAAGGATTTATTAAAGGAAGTTGGTCAAAACTAGAAAGTATAGTTGTAAGAGCAGTTATTTTGTACAAGAGGAAAGTTCTGTTGGTGTAAGAATTGTTACCTTTTTCTTATATATTTGAAAAGCGAGGATAGTGAAGTCTTGTTTTGGGTGAAGAGAAATCAAGAGTTTGTACCAAAAGAGTTCTGCACATACAAAGTAGTTTTGATTAATATTGAAATCATTGCTAAAGGGGGGGTGGGGGTGGGAAGAGCTACAGCAAAGGAAGAAGGTACCTTTGAACCTAATTCTGTGCATTGATGATTAGGATGCTTTTGGTACCTTCCTGCTGACTGTCATATGCAGTATCCAGGCTAGAAATACAAAGTCAGAAAATAGAATTGTTTTAGAGAGACTTCTACTTGCCTTTCTGCCCCTCCGTGGATTTGTGTGGATTTTGCTGAAATTCACTATCCGCTTTATTTTGTTCATTACCTTGTTCTGTACTACACAGCGAGAAAGCAGTAAGTTATCAGACGTAGGGACTGAAGGGGAAGATGAAGATAGCCTTCTTGTTCCATAAGAAGTGGGAGGTGAAGCAGCAAAGAAGACAGGAAGACTGATTCAGGAAGATAACACAGTAGCTTACAACATGGAGGACAAGAGAGATCCTTAAAGGTGAAAGAACTAGACAAAATTTTACAGTAGGCACTAGCGGGAGATGAGAATCCAAGGGAAACATCATGCAATGTGAGAAACAAGCTTTCATCGATCACAACATGCTATGATGTTTCCATGATAGTACTGTCTAGGAAAACCGTTAACAGTGGTGAGAAGAGAATATAGTATCTGACAACTTTTTGTTTTGTTTTAACAGGTATACATTAAAAATACATCTAACATATGGGACACAAAGAATCTAAATAATGTTATTAAACTTCTGGTAGATGTGAATCTCCAGGGATGTTTATATATGCTTTTGAAGAAAACTGAAAAACATTAGATTTCGCATTTCCAGGCTTAGTTCATCATTTTATTTTGTTCTGTTTAAAGAAATCTATGCAGAATTATTAAGTTACTCAATATAAGACCAAAATAGAAGACTGAGTTTTATAAACATTTTACATATTTGTGTTTAATTTGTTGAAAATAGTATAAAATCTGCTCACATTTGGCATCTTGAATACAAATATTAGGAACCCAATCCCCTGATGCAGTATAATTTTTAACAGTATGATTTAACAGTCTTCCAAGAGATATTGTGCACACTTGTATTTTAGAATAAGGAATTTTATTTTAGTGTAGAAAAAATAGTATGTATGCATGTCTTTGTACCTTATGAACTGAACTACTGTGTGTTAGTTTCTGTGCACATCTGCATTCACTGCAGAAGAAAAAGAAAACAAAGTCCCACCAGCAGTATTTGATTTGGAAACACATTTATGTAGCAGGCACAAAAAATTAGGCTAGGAGATCACAGTGTGTAGAGGGTCTTTTACCTCTAAAACTATAAACCTTCTATCTTCTAGCACAGGAGGCTTAAATGCAGAGCTTTTAAGTTGAGAAAATATGCAGTTCATGTGAAAGGTTTGATAGCACTATATACCTACCAAAAGCTTAAATGTGCCTGACTGGTTTTATGGAAGACAGTAAATTAGTCTTTCCTTTACCTTTGACAGGTGAGAAGCAGTTCTTGCATGACTGGTGGCTATCACCATACATCCGCTACCACACAGGTGAGGCTTTCAGTTTCAAAATGATGACTGGTAAGAAAAACAAGATGTCTTTCCTGGTTATAAATTTAACTCTTCTCTGATTAGTCTGGGCCAATTAGGACACCCCTGGGGTTCAGACTATGGCTCAAGTACAAGCTTGAAAGCCTGATTAGCTGAGGTCTCTTGATACTTGTTCTTGGTAGTAAATGCTGGCACATATAGTATTGATTTTCATTTAGATATCTTAATGTTTCCAGACAATCCTAGCAGATGTGGGCTGAACTGAGATCTACGAGAGTGCTGGGCTGCAATCTGCAAGCATTTTTCTTGCCATTTTGTTTCATTTTTCCTAAACTTAACTGATTTGGAATCAGGAGATATAAATGAAAAATGCAGAGTTTGCCTATCAATCATGGCATGTACAAACATTGCTACTGCCCTTTTCTAACATCCTATTACCACTGGGTAGTTGGCTAGTCAAACAGGAATAAAAATTACACTGCAAACATCATAAGTTAGGCTTGATTTGTTGAGCAAGAAGCCTGACAATTCTGTAAGAGTTATATACCTCAGCCTCGCTGAAAATCAGCCTTGTTATGGCTCTGGTACGTCTATAAAGATTGTTCATTTCATATAAAACAGCTACCTGCACTGAAAGGCCTGAAAGGAAGAATGATGCTGGTTATAAATATAGAGGAAAATCTATTTGTCTGCCCCTTCGTGCTGTTAGCAAGTCACACGATGCAGCCCTTATGCTGTTCCTAGGCAGCAGGGGGAGTTTTCCATGGCCACCTTTTGCTTTCATCTTCTGGCCTGGACTGAAGCACATCATCTCTCTTTGTCATATGAGATAAAGCAATGAAGTGTGACCAGTGCCACTGCATTGCACTCTGCCCACCAGGAGCACGTTAATGATAATGAAAAACTATACTGCACCACATTTAAACTAAATGTGAGCGTAAGGCTGTCTGTCGGCAGACTGGTATAACAGTTAATGTCATAAAAGATAAATAGAAATTATTAGAATTGGCTTGGAAGGGATTTTTTATAGAGCAGGGTTGTATTCCTTTAAAGATACATTATCAGACTGTTAAATCTAATTTCAGACTACTGGGCAATTAAAATGATTAACATTATTTACTCATATCGTTTGTTCATTAAAGTTTTGAACACCCTTTACACACTATTTATGTTGAAAATAGAGAAATAACATGTTAAAAGGTCTTGGATCATTAATCATTCAAATTTGCTGTATAACTACTTTCTCAAAACCTTAGCACCACAGTGAATATTTACAAACCTCAGAGGCATTTTTGAAAGGATGAACAAAATCAAATTCCCCCCACCTCTGATATGTCCAACAGACCTTTGGTGGTTCCCAGGCCCTTTGTGTTTGCAAGAAAAATCAGGCAGAAAATTCCTAAACGATTGTTTTAAAAGTTATTCTACCCAGGGACTTGTGCAAGTCTTAGCTGTCTTCACCTGGGGGCTTGCTCCCTCTTTGATATTTGAAGGTAACACGCATGTATGTTGTTACTGAAGCTAATGGGAACTCTAAGTATAAAGTCTTGTGTACTGAAATGAAAATATACTCTGAGTCTGGCACTTAGTTTTCAAATGTGTCAGATGGAATTTTGTATTATCTACTGACAAATCAGTTTATTAGATGGATATAAGAAGAGGTCTTCAGGCTAGTAAATGCTACTATTAGTTAGAGGTGAAACACCCACTTCCCTTCTGTGTTGGCGTTTGTAACAACCTCTGAAACACTGTGGGAAAAGTCATGAAAGTCAGTATACAGTATGTGACAAGACAATTATAAACCATATATTAATGCTGGTCTTTTGGAAATATTAGGTCTACAGGCTTTTTAGTGGTTTGAAACACTTTTTTTTTTTTTTTTTTTTTTTTTTTTTTTTTTTTGTTCCTGCACCTATTGAAAAAGTCTGGACCTTTTTGAAAGAAATGCTGTAGATTACAATGAGTGGTTGGATATAATCTAGACTGTGGTCCCATATTCTGGGAAGCCAGATTATCGTGTTTGCCTGTCCCTGGAAGCAACGGTAGAACTTGTGGCCCATGAACTGCCTCATATTGCACCAGGTAAGAAGGCTCAATATTTACATGTCAGAAGTTCAAAGAAGCATGCTGCCTGTGTCACTGAATGTCCTGTTTCTCAGATAGGCCGTAGGCCAGATATGCTGAACAAGTGTGGTCATTACTTTTTCTGTGGTACTATTAGTAAGAGGAAGAGGTAATTATAATTAACCTCTGAAATCACCCAGGGCTCAGCTGATATGTCAAAAAGGTAGATGGTATTAAACATGAAGACTATATTTTCTCAGCTGGCAGCATGATCCTAGCACCAATACCATATTTAATATGCTAGGGTCTTTCACTTTGAGAATATCAAGGAGTGTTCAGACTCTCTCCTAGATGCCTATTTCAGGAGCCATGCGCTCCCTCGGTAGACAATGGAGAAGTGGCTTCCTAATTTAGGTGTTCAGGATTAGGCTTAGTTATCTTACAGATTTACTAAGGAACACTGTCTCCTAATTATTCACTTGAACAGGATGCCCAAATTCAGTTAGAGACAGCTGCAATAATCTTAGGATCATGAGTAAATGATATACTGACAACAAATGCGTGCCCAGTCAAGTGGCTTGTCTTCCAGTAAGATTTGACAGTATGAGAGGGTCAACTAGCTGTAGAGGATCCATACAACTGTTCTGGAAGAGACCATTTTTTACCTTTTTGATTTGCCAATTTCTCCCTTTGTTCCGTTACTCTTATTCTCAGTGTAAGACTGCCTGACATAGAGAGTGGCTCACTATGCAGAATCAAACCATGCTATTTTACAGTACCATGTACTGTATCTCATGCAGTTCTAACTCTAGACAATAAAGGGAACTGTCAGCCTCTATCAGTGAGGATGTTTCTAATGCTGTTCCATCATTCATTTCAAGAGCAACATGAGCAGAGCCTTTCCCTTGAGAGACTGACAGCCGTTATCATCTCTGCGATACTATAAGCTTTTGCTGACTTTAGGGAACAGAAATCCCAGAGGTACGCCTGAATTTCATGTCAGCGTACGGTGCTCTAAGCCAGCCCACCAAATTGGCATACAGAGGCACTATACCATTGCAGAATAGGGCTGATAATTAACAGCTATTCAGATGAATATTAAGATCATACTACTTTCAAACAATTAATTTGCTTAACTTTTTCCTACCCCAAATCCAGATGGAGGGAGGCAAGGTGGAGAAATTGTCCCCTTAAGTTGGACTGAGCTCACTATCTGTTGTTTTGCTGCTGTCAGCTATGTCCTGTGTATCTGTGTCTTGTTCACAAGCCTGGGACTTCAGCATATTCATGATCTCTCTGGTGTCACTGTGGTAGTCATGACTGCTGCCTCCTCCTTCAAAACTTTTCTTGTAGTTCTGCCTTGGATGGCAGAAGGTGGGGTGAGGGAGGGAATCTAAAGGACTGAAAAGGGCTTCCCTATTTGCATTAGGGTAGGGAGAACAGGAAATGCTCCTATTGCATTCGTTTTATACACCAGAAATTTGTCCATCATTTTGATTTGTGACAGAGTTTTGGCCTTCAAGTTGACCTAGCTGTGTTTGGTCACATAGTATTAGTATCGATTCTGATGCCCCGAGTACCTTTGCCGAAGCCAAGCTCTCCTGAGGGTTGTTGGACTTGTTTCCCCATGGGGCTGCAGATGAGTTCTACTCAAATGATCAGTCAGAAGAATATACTGAGCTGAAAATATAAACCCAGAATACCACAAAACCTCACAGATATCAGTGAAATACAGAATACAAAATTTAGTCCAGGTCTCTGCCTTTTCTATTTTGCTAATAATCAAAATTATATAACATGGGAATGACTTTTATTGTTGGTATATCTGGGAAAATATTTTTCCTTTGAGTTTTTTAGACTTCTTATACCTCCCATTGATTTTGATTATTTACTGTTTGACAAGGGGAACACAGGCAGCCCATGCTGTGCAAAAGATCAGAGGTGCCTTCATTCCTCAAGGCTATTGCCTTCTTTAATTCTTCAGCGTAGGATCAGCAAACTGATTGCATTTTCTTCTATTTGACACTTTATATTTCCCATTTCTTCATCGAACTATGGTAACATGCTCTCTCTTAGAGCAAGCTGCTCTGAGAATATAGCCTTTTTGTCTTGGCCATTATTATAACACTTTGGTGACTCGTAACAGCAACTTTCAGCCACTGTCCTGATGAATTGTCTTTCAGTTAAACTGGATGGAGTTGAGTATCTTGTTAATCCACTTTCTGTGCTTTTCTTTTAATGGTGTTATATGTATTTCATATTTAATCATCACATGATGTGACTTAAGGGCAATTGTTCTTTGATTTTTTTTTTTTTTTTTTTTTTCCTTCAACCAGTATAGTCTTACAGGCCTAAGGGGAGATTTTTTAGCTGCAAACACTGTATGCCAAATCTGGAAGTACAAAGCACAGATCAAATATTTGCAAATACAAACAAATACATGTACGATCTATTTGGGCATGTAGTTATGTGTGTGCATTTTTGAAAAACAGCTCCTCGGACAGACATGTTCTACAATAGTGGGAAAGAAGCCAAGGGATATGAGTGTTAGTCTTGCTACTTTCTAAGTGATCTACTTTCTATTAGAAAATAGTTGATGTAAGTATCTAAAATAGAAAGAACAGAAGTTAGTTCTGTCAAACCTGACTTTAGGTCATGGTTCCAAATATTTTGATCAAATAGGCTTCTCTCTCCTTTTCTCTATTATAAAATATGTTATATAGTACATATTTCCAGTGACTAACGTTTGTGCTGTGAATCCCTGTAGATGAAAACTTGGGTGATGTTAGATCAAAGTCTCCAGTAATTTCATAATTTCTTTATGAAGAAATGCTTGTTTTTGGCTGTAGTTGGCATCAGTCTAAATGAATCAGTAAAATGGGATGATCTCAGCTCATATAAATAAAAGCAGCCTTCTCCTGTTAGAAATGCCTTTCTTCTGGAAAAGCCAGTTGTCCCACATTAATGCGCTTCTAATCAAAAACACTAAGCCCCATATGGTATTTTTTAACACATTTGAGAACCCTGGTTAAGACAGAGTTCTAAATGTACTGGAAACCAAAGTTCATTGTTGTTCAACACTCAAGAGAATGTACAAAGAGTATACCCTTGTATTTCTGTGTTATCCTGCTTATTAGTTTTCTAGTACTGGGTCTCATTCTCTTTCCTCCTCCCCTTTCTCTGCTTTTTGTGAAGTGGCCTTCATGTTACCATATTACAAGGTTTATCCTCTCTCTTCCTCTTAAACATAATGAACACAGAACAGGTCCCTGAGGCATAAACAAAAACCAAGAGGGGAACATCCCAGAATACCGAGGGATGGTGAGGAAGGAAGTCCACAATAGTTCAGACTAACAAAATACTAGAGCTTAAGATAAAGCTTGCCTATAGAAATGCTGCTTGAAAAGAATTTGTTCAAATTTTTGTGAAAATATATCTTAAAAGATACTTTTATCTTGTAAGATATTTTTGTTTCTGTTTATTGTTTAAAACAATGGCATCTACTTCCTCTGAGTCATCATTAAGTGATCTGCCAAAATCTCATATCATGGTATGTAAGGTGGAAAACAAACGTGAATTACTAGAGTCAATAATTGTATATTACCTAAAATTTCTCATGCTCTGGAGGCCCCTCAAAATCTAAGTGCATCAAAAAAACCTACATTTCAGGTTTAACTCTGAATTATTATTAGTTTAAAGCAGATCTTTTAGCTCAAGTTGTACTAAAATACACAATTAAAAAAGTTACCATGGTGTTTTCTAAAATTTACTATTTTTTGTTGCAGAATCATATAAGAATGTAGCTTTGGAAGGTCAGCTAATCTAACCACCTGCCCAAAGCAGGGCCACCTACGTGAGGTTGCTCAGGACCATGTCCAGTTCAGTTTTGTATATCTTCAAGGATGGAGATTGCACAGCCTCGCTGGGTCCTTGTTTCAGTATTTGACCACCCTCTTGTTAAGTAAGTAAATAAATAATCTAATAAAATTTTCCCATGTTGCCACTTGTGTTCCAGGGATGTGGAAGCCTGAGGGCAGACTTTTCAAGTAAAAGCAGAGTCAAAAATGCTCAGTACCTTGACTCCCTCTTTGTCACTTAGGTCTCCTGCGCCCGTTGATCACTGGGCCCCCATTTTCTTTAGCCTTCCTTTTGTTGCTATTGTACTTAAGGAAACCCTTCCTGTTCTTCCTAACATCCCTTGCTAGTTTTAGTTTGACTTCCCTAAATCCATCCCTACATTCTTGGGCAATGTCTCTGCTTGGTAGCCTGTTCCCACTCTCACCTTCTGTGTGTTTCCTTTCCACATCAGCAGAAGTTCCTTGTTCATTCATGCTGGCCTTCAGACACACTTGCTCAAATTCCTGCATGTTGGAATGGACCACTCTGGGCTTTGAGGAGGTGTTATGGGACAAAAAAATTTCAAGAAGGGGAGGGGAAATCAATATTTTAGTTTCCAGTTCTGGCCTGGCAATTACAAGGTAAGCAAATATATTTCTGTGTATATGTTAGGAAGCAAAACTGCCCTTAATGGCAAATTTGGCAACAGAAGAAGGACTGAGAGGGAATGAGGAGTGGTAATGAAAGGGTTTAGTTTCAGCATGCACAATTCAGAGCTTGAGGAAAACTGAGATAAAATGATGAATTCTGTCTCGAGGACCTATAGTTCAACTGTTCTTCCTAGCAGAAATAAGCCTTGTACAGAGTGATTGTCTAGCTGACAAACAGTTCTGTCACTTCATTATACTGAACATCTTTTCCTTCAGAATTTTTACATTTATTTTTAATCAGAAGATTGTAAGGAAAAATTAATCACTGGCCACTGCACACTGCTTTTTGACAGAACTGTATCCATTTAGGTGGAGGATAGAGCTTACCCTCTTTCTGGGTGTGCACGACTTTTAAATGAGCTAAAAGATGCAGGATGGAAAAAGACCTTATCAGAGGCACACTTAGAAAGAAGTACCTATCTGAAATTATTGTTCAGCACACCTGGAGTCTCTTTCAACTCATGTGAGGCTACTTCCCGCAGTGTCAGCACCAAATGGTTATTCCAGGAGGATAACAGAAGCTAGAAATTTAGTTAGAATGTGTTCGCATGCAGAAGGAAAATCAAGCATGCCAATGCGCTTCCTCTAGTTAACTTAAATTGCCCCTCTGACCCTGAAGCGCTTTTCACTGATATACTGCTGTAACATTACTCGAATGACATTTTGTCATTTGCTGAATGTTAACCTGCAAAAATGCTATCTTTGCTCCTTTACTTTGAGACAGGATGACATGCACTGCAGCCCCCCGTTGTTGGGGGGTAATTTTATGCTCCTTTCCTGACAGACAGGATTCCAATAGCACCATATGTCAAAAACTCCAACCAATTCCAGTCATGTACCCGCACCGTCCAGCTGTCACAGCTATAATTATTGAAACTAAAGCCCAGAGAAGTTTGTAGTTTTGGAAATGCTCTAGTCTCCTTAGATCTTTACTACTGATGTTATAGCTGATTAGGACCCTGCCAGCCTTCTGTTGGTCTCTTGAAAACTGCTGTAATTCTCATTCATCATGGAAGCTAACCAGCTGCTCCAGAGCCATCCCCTCAAATGTGTTGCTTGATGTTATACTTTGCTGTTGCCCTGACCTTGATACTTTGGATGTTCAAACAAAGGCTACTTATTATGTTGGAGTTAGTACAAAAGGATCCAGTTAACTACATTCTGCACAGAAAAATGAAAAAATTTTTAGGTAGGTACCTGGTGTCACTGTGAAGACTGCTACTAATCTGCACTCATTTCTCGGTCATCCTGCTACATTTTCATGACCATTTCAGGTGAGGGAGTGAGAGGCGGTGACCTCCTGGAATGCTCTCCTGTCAGGCTGACACTGAGCTTTTGGCAGGAACATCTATCTTGTCTCTTAGCAGAGATGAAAGGGACTCCTGTAATCAGAGTTTTGAGCCTCTACATCCGCTTTTGTCGTCACTTTTATCCAAATGTAATGAAGTTTAACGTCTTTTGATTCTCTTTGAAACTTTGGTCTGAGTAGAGAATTCAGCTATTGGCTTTTTCTATTAAAATCTCAAAGCTGAAAGTTTTATGATCTTGAGGTGTTTATAAGTTTTAACCTTTTTGACAGCCTTTGCATTCATATCCATTGCAGTGCTAGATATTTGTAGTACATAAAGCAGCACCTTTTTAGATTGCATTTTCACACTATATTCTTTTTTGTCTCCAGGAATCAGCCCTTCTTGTACCCATTGCAGTAGCTTTGCTGACAGTGTTAGTTATGCTTTTCTGGTTTGTTCATTCACTTAGGAGGCATTTTTTATTCTAAATATATGAAGGCTTTTAAATTGAAATAAAAACCATGTAATTTAGATGGCTTATATTTTAATCAAGTAGCAACTTGTAATCTAGTGCCTAGACTCCAATATACTGCTCTCAACCTGGATTTCCTAAGCTCTTTTGAGATGCTAGGTAAGAAAATGTCAATACATTTACAGAAGAAATGTTTTATGGATGAGGAGAGATTTTCAAGTGTGAAAAGCAGGACTGAGTTGGAATTCCTAGACTGGAACAACTGACTAATTTGATGAAGAAAATGAAAGAGGGAAGTTTGTTAAACATATTCTGTAGCAACTGTCTTTTAATAATGAAGAACCTATTTCAACAAAAACCATCCCCCCCAAAAAGTGGAATTTGATATTGCTGGTGGGAAAGCTCAGAATGACTTTGAATATTGGAAGAAAATCAAGTGTGTTGTCATGCAGATCACTGGCTCCCATTTACAGGCAGCAAGGATGATATAGATTTAAAAGGCAGACCAGATTTTTCTGAATACATATAAGAAATTATCCCAAACAGAAAACAAACTGTCTCTAATTTATGGTTAATTCATAGTTTTAAGATACCTTTTAATGACCAGATTGGGAAAGAATTAAGAAATTTGTTCCAGTGGGACCCCAAGGGACCTCATTGTTTCCCAGATCTCTGGGTGTGGGATCTGGTATTTTCTCACTAACTAGCTCTTGGTGGAAGCCTGAAGTCAACAACTTCTGGACAATTGATTGCACCTGACCCCATGTTTGGGACTCTTGGTAGTCCTCCTTAAAGTGAGCTGAATAATAGGTGAAATGCACTGTTCAGTAGGAGGCTGAAGGAGAATAAAAAGAGAGTCATCAAAGAGCTCAATACAACTGGATGACCAAAGAAAGTAAAGAAAGTAAACAGAGAAAAACAACTGGAGAAGGAATCAGCATAAAAGCAGCAGAGGGATGTGTAAAGAGGAACATGACACACGGGTTGTATCACAAATAAGAGAGCTGAGTGAGACATTTGAGCTGGTTATGTCAGCAGTGAAAGACAAGCCTGAGCAAACAGTTTAGGACAGTGAGCAAAGAATAAGCGATGGAAAGAATATTTTGAAGTGCTGTACAATGTGGGGTACAAAATAGATGAAACAGTGTTTTAGAAGTTGCCCACTAAAAGTGAAGGAGACAATGCATGTTGGAATTCTGAGACATAGAAAAAACTCATTTAGAAACTTGAAAGAAAAAGGTGAAAGCATAGGTGCAGGGCTCTGGCTAGCATGCAATGAACATTGAGTAAAACACAACCTGTTCAGAACAACAAGACTTACAAAAACCATCCAGGACTGAATGAGTAGGGAAAAGTGAAAAGAATACAGATCTGCTTCAGAAAATAATAAGAAAGAAATGCTTACAGAATGTATAAAGAAGATACAACAGATATTTTTATGTGATATTTGTAATAAGACAGAAATTGGCGTAGAGACAATATAGCTGAAGCTACTACAATCTTTCATAGTCTCAAAAAACGGTTTAGCAAGCTATCTGGCAGAAATGGTGTATTTTGGGAGCTCATGGCCACCAAAAACCTTAATTAAACTAATAGAAAACATTTACAGGAGGTTATAAATTGCAATTGGAGAAGAAGCCAATAGAATGGATTTCCATGATCACGGGAGTGGGACAAACCAGGTTGCTGTTACTGCCTTTGTTCATTTAGAATTGGTTTTGAATTAAAAGATGAAGGGAGAGGGGGGAAGAATCATAATGTGTGAGAAAACAGTGAAAAAACTTAGCTTCTCAGAGGATATTCATCTTTTGGCTTCATTAAAGAACCATCAGAGGTTCCTCAGAGAAACTGAGACCAATAAGCAGAAATTCAAACTGAGGTTCAGCATACAGAGATAAAGTTTGAGACAACTTAAAAGCGACTGTTAAAAGACAGTTTGAGGAATTTCAGGTAACTGTTCTTTTGCTTTTGCCTCTTGTTTGATAGTAGTGCTATTTCTTCTTACCAAACAGAGTCTCTTGCTTCAGTAAAATTATCTTCAATATAAACTTTTTAAAAAGGGAATGTGTGGGAAGCAGCACCCTGGAAAGCTATACACGGAGCTTTCATACTTAATCTAATGGATCTAAGTATTTCTTAAGCAATCTGGAGAGGCCAACTTAGTTGAGAGTGCTGTTACAACTGATGGCTAAGATACCGCTACTAATTCATAACAAGTTTGAATGCAGTTGTATGTGTTTGAATGTTCTCAGTGACGTAGTTGTCAAGTCCTTTTCCCTCTTGTTATATCTAACAAATAACTGGGAAATTTCCTAAACCCCTTAGATCTATGTAAATGATAGTCAAGTGCCCACTTTGTGTCTACTGTGTGTAATCTGGGAGACTATGGGGTATTAATGTTTTGATTTAAATAAAAGTTGGAAACAATTGTAAAAAGGGCTTTGGTTGATTATACGTAACTTTCTTATCCTTCTGGAATGTTGTAGTTGGAGATCATGTAGAACGTGCTTAATTCTCTGTTGTTACATAGTATTGCCAAAACAAACACAAGCTTAATAGAGCAATACTATACATTGCAGCAGCAATGCTGCAAAAAAGTTCAAATAGGGAGCTCACTGGCCTAGTATTATGCTGAGTTGGATGTGGAACCTTTACTTGCATGCAAGAAAAAAATGAACATGATTTCTCTGATGTATTGATTTATTGTACCTATGCTAACTGAGGCAAAGGAATTACCCAGCTCTCCTGGGAAGCAATAGAATTGTGCTTGTTTAACAAAGATTTTTTTTTTTTTTTCAAATTATTTTTAGTACTTAATTTTTAACAAAAAAAAACTGTCACGAAAATTTTTAATTTTCACTTTTAGACTGTTGAGTTGGCATGAAAATAAAACCCTGTTCTTACTAGATACTTTGGAAATTATTCAAAGACAACAATACTTTTATAAACTTTTTATAAAGTTTTAAAAGAATGTAGCAATAGTCATATAATTACAATGATGGATTGATACCCATCTGCTTTGTTAGGAAGAATTGTTACTTTAGTCCAATTTCATAATTACCTTAATGTTGATATAGTTGCAGTTTTGTATTTTTTTAAATAATAACATGTAATACGGGGGAAAAAAACCCCAAGAGCCAAGAAAATAATAGTTGTTTGTAAGATGTTACTTTTTTAACTGACAGTGCAGTACAGAAGTCTGCTAGGCAGAAGCATGCCAAACTTATTTTTATCATTATTGCTATTATTACTGTTTATTACAATAATGTACTTTAAATTTACAGTCTTGAGCCATCATTGGTATATAAGACTATATGTATAGCTATACATACCTAATTATTTGTGGAAGGTATTAGTATTGTAAATACAGCTTATCTTTGTTATGAGAGTGGCATTAATAACAGAATTTCATAAATGCCAACATATAGTACGATAATTTCAAGACTCTCTGAAAATATGGTGTATTGTAGCTAAAGATGTTCACAAATGCATGTTGTATGTGTGGATGGGGAGGGGGAGGAAGGCTGTTTTGTGCTTAGAATGCTTTCTGATGCATAAATATTAGCATTAAATAATTTTGAATACCTTGTTTCCTAAAAAGATTAGTAGCTCTTCTCTATGTGATAAATTGTGCAAGAGTTATTGTTCACACCAGTCTTCATACTGTATTATTCTGTGTAGCTTTAAATAACCAAGTCCAAATTATGCTCAGCAAGCTGTTGGGAAATCTTGGAGGAATCTCAGAGCTGAAGGGCCAATTTGTGCCCTGACTTACATCTTGTGCAAATGCACTGACTTCATGCTGGCTGTAAAGGATATAAGGTGGTAAAGGATTTAATCTGTAGCTTTTTTTTTTTTTTTTTTTTTTTTTTACTTAGCTTGGTTCTATTTTCTTCTATTTTTTATTTACTTATGATTCCATCCTAATGTAGAGGAACATTGTGCCTATGTATTGCTAGTTTGTAGATAGCATCATTTCGCCCTCTTGGCATCTCAAATTTTACATGAAACTCTTAAAAAAAAAAAAAATCTACATGCTTGTTTAGCAAAACTCTAATTTATATTGGTTCACATTTGGAATCACAAACTTTGCACTTGTAAATATTGCACAATAATGTATATCCTTTGTGTAAAATATACTTGTTATCCCATTGTGGCTATAGATTTGTTTCCTTAAATCGGTAAGTACAGGCCAGTTCTTTTTTTGTGCATCTAGATTGTCTCATCTCAATGAGAATTTCTACAGTCCATGTTGCTCTGGTTTCAGAAGAGATCCCACTTGCTATTCTGCATGTAAAAATTATAGGCATTGGGGAGACAGGCTGCCTAAATGTGGCTTCACCAAATTTGGTTTGAATCACCAGAGATCCAGCCAGCTATTGCAATACGAAGTATCAGTGTATCATTTTGCCTGATTTTATATTTCTCCCTCTCTTCTAATTGTCTAGGAGTGACTTCTTATGCTAGAAAATAGAGAGACTGAAATAAGGGTTCTTTGGAAATATCAGAGTCATCTCTCTGTACTTAGGTATTTTTGTCTGATTTTGTTCCCTGATGACTTCTGCAGCAAGAAAACCTCAACTTCTGGGTATTGTTAAGTGATTGGCGGAAAGTGGCAAAAGCAAAGACATTCAGGCATACACCTAGTATTAATTCAAGCTGTGCAAATAATTTAACACACCAAGTGAAAGAGGTGAACTGAGCAGTTTTCATTGAGTTTAAGGACAAGGTGAAGAATTCCACATTCCTTAATGACCTTAGGAAAAAAGTATTTTGTAAGACTATCCATCTTACAGTAATTAGACCTAAGTCTGTTTAATAAGGAGAGTGTAAGGCCAGATACTGCATTTGCCTTTTTGCTGTCCCGCCATATACCTTGTGTACCTTTACTGATGAGGTAGTCCCACTGAATTAGGTGAGACTATTGTTTTAGCGCGTGGTGGTTCATCATGTGGGGGTGGACTTTGTGACTAGGTCTTCCTGAGTTACTGTTTTGTTAGTCTGCTTTCTGTGCTGCCAAATGCTGACAATCCACCTCACCATTGATTAATACAAGCAAAATACTAATAATTTCAATGGAAAAAATAAAAAACACATAATGTGTAATTGCTGTCTAGTCCACAGATCCTCCCATTGTTATTTTCAAGAGAGGAGGATGTTCACCCCTACTCAATTGCTAAGCTAGAAAAAAAAGTTAGCTGACAGGATAGTGGAAGAGAGCGAACCAAGTTATGCTACTATTCAATGCTCGCTACAGTTTGTTTTTGTAACAGTTTAATTTGGCAGTAATTGGAGAAGCGGGTTTAGAGTGACAAGAATCAGAAAATGCAATTTTTCGGTCATTAATGACTTCAGAACTAACTGGCTTAGAAAACCTTGTTGGCTTTAACCATTCCCTTCAGTCAAGGTTATTGTGTAAGCCTAGTTTGGCTCTTGTGCCACTTCGTGTTTTCTGGGCATTCAGTCACAAGGTTGAATATCAGAGATTATGGCAAAATTATAACCATTTGAAATGTTCACTGAACCTGCAAATACAATGAGTAAAATTACTAGTAGATATTGCAGACTAATGAGAAAAATTAATGTGAGTCAAACATAGCTATGGTTAACCTCTGCAACTTGCCTAAGACATATGGTCTTTTGCTAAGCGATTGAAAAAAATCGTAATCTCCACTTGAAATCCGATTCAAACTATAATGTGGGAAAATGCTTCAAAAAGGACAGTAACCTTTGTCAGTCACATTATAGAAAAGCAGTTGGTGAAAACAAGAGCTTTACGCTTTCAGATCAGGGTCTCTTTTCACCACTGTAATAGAATTTCCAATGCACTTCCACAGAAAAACTGTCTTCATATCCTTTATCTCCACCAAAACTGTGAAGTTTGTCTCCTAGGATTCCTCCTTAAGCGGCCATCAGAAATTTTTGCATAATCTTGCCACATCTTCTACCCTAGCTGTTCTCTCATGGCCTTTACTCCTCCAGACTAAGTTTTCTGCCTTCTCAAGAAGTTAGAGAAGAGGGTGTCAATGAGAACTCCCACTGAGACTTTCTTCAGGTACAAGGAAGTTTAAGCCTTGTGTAGGAAAGCCATCATAAAAGGAAGGAGGATTGAAAAATTCAGTTTGCCCCAGTTCCAACCCACCATTAATAAGTGCCTTGGTTTTCTGTTTCCTTATAGAAAGTTTTGGAAACTTACTCCTGTGCAAGCATAATTTTTGAAAGATCCTTTAAGGAAGCTATTAACTCTACTGGCATATGGAAAATTTATAATTTCTGCAAGTGTTATAGAGGAGAGACCCTCTCATATGAGCATACGATGCATTTAACTTGTGTTATGAAATCTGCCTCTATATCTGGCAATGATTTCAAAATTTCCTGAGGTCTCTGTTTAAACTATAACAGAACTCCCAAGCACAAACTGTCACTGAAAGGGAGCTGAAGTTATGGTATGTTATGCTTAGGTAAAAAGTATTAACAGAATATTTTAATTGTTTAGGCAGACCAGACATAAAGCGATGATGTGTACATTTCCAAAAGTAGTCTTAGCATTTACTTTTGTATTACATGCTGATGCTCAATTACTCCCTCTCTTCCCTGTGTCCCAAAGACATTGTCTGATGTGTTTCTAAAATGCATTTCGTCTAATGCAGATAACTGATTCTGCTGGCCAAAATTTTTAACTATTAATTTTTTTTTTTTTTACTTATTAATTGCCAACTGCATGAGGAACTGTGACTCATCCTCCCCCGCCCCGAAACCCCCCTTTCTTAAGAAAAACAGTCTATTTCATACGATGGTTTTCATGAAGGATTATAATCCTCCCAGTTGACCATCTCACCTCTGACCAGCTATCCCCCTTGCACTTCTTTTAAAATAGGTGGTTATGAAGTGTTTTGCTCTTTTCCCTTTGGATTATGAAAAGAATATCCTGTATGTGGGGGTTATGGATGATTCTTGCACAAGTAGGAGGAGTGTAGCATTGATGACTGGTGAAAATAAGGAAGGTTTTTTTGTAGTGCTAATACACATGTATCTAAATCACATACTTCCAACAATGTAGTTTTTTTGTAAGATAATATATGTGATTAGAGTTTTTTTTGCTGGAACTTAAGTTATCAGCTGGAATAAGTTCACAAAACCCTGTGTGCCTGTGTTACCCACTTCTATAGGTAGTTTGGTGGTCAGTAATCTGACTCAGAGCTTTGGCTGCTCACACTTTTGTGTGTGGAGTATTGGAGTTCTTTCCAATACTGTTTGACTCTTCTACAGGTCGATAGCAAGTTCTACTAAGGCATGCGGGTAAATGAGTGTTTTTCCCCTAAAAATCCAATGCATCTCAGATATTAGGGCATTATTGTTGAAGACTGTTTACTATGCTGCCCCCTAATGAAGCTTCATTTTAATTTGTCTGAATTAATTAAACGCTAAAAGCAGCTCAAATAGTGTGTTTTCTGTCTTTCAGAAGCACAGCCACTTATGTAGGCCAGCTACTGAAGCTGGCAGGGGCTTGAATTATTTCTGTAAAAGTTATTATACGTTCTATAAGTTTATATAAATTTCCTTTCAAACTTGGGGCTTGTATGCCAAGCTTTAAAATGAGAAAGTGAATTTTTATAGTTGTGTTATAACGGAAAGGTTGACCTTAATTATTGTCACACGAATGACTTAATATAGGAAAAATTAAGTAAATACTGAAATTATAAAATTATATTTTATTCTATGAAGTCCTCAGAAACCCAGCATTATAACTAAAAAAAAATGCAGCAAATAAAGATGTTTACAGTTAGTTACGTTGATTCTTTGCCACTTTCCCTTCTCCTCTTTTAAACCCTGCCCCCCCCAACACTGTTTCAGGCAAAAGGTGTTTCTATCATATTACTTTTTCCAAGACAAACACTCAGTGCCTAGACTTTTAAACAAGTGCTTTATCCTTGAAAATTAAAATAAAATATTTTCATGTAATCAGTAAATTTTTTAATGAAACTTTACAGCAGCTATATTAAATGATAAGAATAACTACTATTTTGAAATTCTGAACATCTTATAATTAGACCAGCCTTTAAGAAATATTCGGAGTTAAGGCACATTAGAATGTATTCCACAACATGGAGACAGCCCTGACAAAGAAACATTATTCTTAGATTTACAATTAATTACCCTTATGTCTATACCTTGCATTCAATTTGCATATCTTAAAAGTGCTGTAAATTTCATAGCACTCCCTTGTTATTTAAGATCATTCCGTTTTAGTAAAAGTTTCTACAGTGATAACTTTCTCTTGATTATGTAGTTGTGAGGTCAATAAATCTGGCTTTACTTTGCTCTACAATGTTATAATTTTTCTTTTTTTGTGTGTTTTTCATTATTTTGCTCCTTGTTCCGCCTGCCCTCTCATTTATAATCCCCCGAAGAACCAGTAGATAGAGAAGTCTGGCTAGAAGACGAAGTGAGTGGTCAGATTCTCAGATGTTATCTTTTTCCCAGAACGCACTGGTACTGGGTGTCTGACATGTTCTATACATCTTTCTAGTGTCAACCTCATTAAACAAATACAACTTGATGTATAGCTCTCAAGAAATGAAATTTCATGCAATGAATTTGCTCTGTTCGAGCTTGTGTTCTTCATTTTTCTCCCTCTTTCTTTTCTACTTTGGGAGTAATTTTGTATATTCTTGATTTCTAGCATAATTTTACATGGTGACTATACATAATTTTGTACCCTGAAATTTATCAGTGTTTTTCTGATATTTAAAGAAATATCCATGTTTTAAGCTCACAACTTGACGCTTCCTACTTTCTAAACAAGGAATCATTACCGCTGGATAAGATGCGATATACTATTCAGAACGTGGTTCAGTATGTTTACTTTGGTCAGATACGTATGTGGATTTTCTCTAAATATTAGACGTATCTGTTGCAACATGCGTGCTGTAAATTTCGTAGTCTTCTATGGGTAACTATGTATAAATGAGCTAGAACTATGTTTTATGGTCTAATTGAAGGTCGACACAATGTCCTTCTGTAAGCCAGAAGGACACTGAACGCTTTGCCAGAATAGTAAATATTACTATTTTTAGTAACATTTTCCTTTTTTTCCATTTTTTCCGCTTCAACTTAAAAGAATTGTAAAAAGAAATATATTTTCAAACTAAAATAAACCTTCTTTAATGAGACTATAGAAAAATGCCACTAAACTCAATTAGTACTGGTCTCACCACTGGGTAGAATTGAAGTCGTTGATTTTTTTTTTTTTTTAATGTAGTTCATTGAAGTCATTTACTGAATCTGGGGCAATATTCTATTTTTAATCAATTTTAAAAGTATAATGTGTAAGAAAACAGCAACACACTGTATAGATTTTTGTAGATGCACTGCTGTAAAAAATACAGACAAATGCATAAAGTTTATGTCCATCTTCTTTCTTTTACTAAGAAAAATTGTTTGAATGTTATTTTAAACAGGTAATTCCTTATTGCTGCCCCTCTGTATTATTAATTGGTAGCTTATTAGAGTTATTTTAAAAGCTATTATTACAGTCTTTTTAATTTAATATTTTACTATATAACACTATTATTTAAAACTAGTTTGCTTGGTAACAGCAGCCATCCAAAACATTGTGTGTTGCTCAGAAACAGAAATAATAAAATAATGGAAAGCAGAGCTATTGTATTAAAGTAATGACTATCTATACTTCATGTATTAAACAAAAACTCAGAATACAGTACTTTTAAATGCTTTCTTATTGAGCGATCCAATCATTGTGAACTTTAAAGCTGAATATATATGTTTTTAAAATGAAAGAATCTGTTTTTTTTCCTTTGGGACATGTTGTTGAAGTTACAGGAAAGAAAAGGGTGCAAGATATATTAATAAATATATTCATCTCTGCTTCTGAATTTCTCTCAGGCCTTTTAATATATAAATAGTTTTGAAGATCTAAAGTAACTACATTTATCCTGATTTTTATGGGCCTGATACAAGCAAGTGCTGAATATGGCACTATTCTATTTGATTATAATATAACATTTCTATTAAAATGATTTTTAAAAACCTTCCCAAAATTCCAATAACACTCTTTCAAGGAATATAACATGGTAGTGGAGATTAGCTAGCCCTAGAATACGTTGGCAAAAGTGTTCAAGTAGCAAGAGTTTTTCTAGTCTTATGTCCTATATACATCTGTTAAATTACTCAGAGATCTCATTAAATAAAGCTAATGTACTTGTAAAACAGTAGGGAGAGACAGTATATCATTGTAACTGTTAGAAAGAGCCATTCTGGCAAGGAGGGAGCCAAGAAGGCTAGGTGTATGCTGGTCAGTGTAGATGTTTCTAGGCCATAAATCTTGGCCCTTTCCTGCCTAGTTATTGTGTATTTCTTTAGGTGAGAGATTGATTGTAACAATGGAAGATGAATTTGCCCATAGACCCTTTCTTTTTTTTTCTTTATACTCCTGATGCCTCGCCAAGGTGATAATGCTTTTTTTCCTGCAATCATTTGTTTCAGATTAAAAGCATGAAACTGCATGGAGAAACACAAGAAAGCTTGTCTCTGCAGTCAGGCAAAGGTGAGGGCATGAAGATGTATAACTGTCCCAGGTGGGAGAAGAGTACAGTTTACCCCCTCAGGATTTGTAACAGGTTTGTCTGAAGGAGAATGAAATAGGGTAAAATTTGAGAAAGAACCCCGGCATTTCTTTATTGTGCATTTTGAGCATGGTATTTTGATTTTTTAAGTATCGCCGAGTTGTGCAACAGTGCTACTAAAATATTCCTTACCTGTCTATTTACTGCTGAGCAAATCGGGTAAGAGCTGCACGCCTCCGTGTTTCCTGTCGTCGTCGTCCCGTCCCGTGTCGTCCCCCCCCTGCCATGCCATTTATGCTACATACTGAACACGGAGGGGAATACTTTTCATGAATATATATAGATGCTGAATTTATAAGGATCAATATAGTCACGAATGTTGTACAACATGTCAGGATATCATAAAAAGCAGGCAGTTCTATTATAAAATACTAGCTTAATCTTGGAGATTTTAAAGCCTGATTAAAATGTGGATAAAGTCCATATATGGAATGGCAGCATTCAAAAGGTTGAAGTTGTATATCTGTGGTGCAGAAATTTTAACCATTACATTTGAATGTCAGTCGACTCATTTGATCACAGATGATATTAACGTGTAAAAAGTTAAGACAATGAGATGCATCGTATATATCATATAACCCAACAGGATTTGTAGTTTAAGGTTTGGGAGGTGCGATGAATAACCTTGGCCCTTAATTTGTGAAATCTGGGATTCTAAAATAGAGATGATGATACGAGCATCTCATAGCAAT
>NC_059482.1:12662293-12727293 GCF_018139145.2 Gymnogyps californianus
TCTCCCTCACTTCAGGGCTGTCAGAGGCGGCCTGGCGGTGACTAATGCCAAGCTTTGCATACAGTGGTCACAGACATGAGCAGCATGCTCCCTTTACAGCATCCGCGATTCGCTTTGTTGAGTTTTTGACTCCTGCGGAATCATTGAAAAAACATAGCCGCTGGTCATAGGTAGCAGGACGAAGTTCCTTCATCATACACCTATTGATCGATGGGCAGTATTCCCGGGCTTGGCTTTAAAAGAAAAAGAAAAAAAAAAAAAAAAAAGAAAAAAAAAAGAAAAAAGGAATCGTGACAAATGCAGGGAGATTAAACTAACTTTTTGAACGGATGAGCTCAGCAAATAAGGGTTAATAAGTTTAGCTTCGAGGAAGTGCATATCATGTGGAAGTCCAAGCATCAAGACAAAATGATCTTGCACCTCTATAGACACACTAATCCATTAACATTGCAAAAGACTTTGATGCACATTTGGGAATTGTGTTCCATTGATTTTATTGTCATCTTTTTGCACAAATAGTAAATAGGCTAACATTTAAGGAACAGTGTAATTATTCCCGAAAAGCAAGACATCAATGTAAAGTTTATTGTTGTAGACCAGACATTTTGACAGGAATACTGTAATATCCCAGAGGTGTCACTGGGTTACTGAAAAGGTTAAAAATTGGTGCATTGTGTCGGAGAAGAAAGGCAGTAACAACAAACAGCATTCAAAAAATCACAGGCACTTCTGCAGGAAAGTGGAAATGTGTCATGTAACAACATACAGCTTCTGTAAGTGGATTGCTGCACTGAGAAAGAAAGCGAAACATACCTAATGAAAATGCTTCCTCCACTATCAGCGTTTCAAGACTCTCTCTCATTATTTAGATTGCAAAAATAACTTTCCTTTCAGGTTCCTCCTTTTATTGTATGTGAACCCCACACACGCTGTGTGTTGTGGAGTTTGATAGGGCTGTGTCTGAAAATTTCATTTATCTTCTCTGATAATCATGTGAGAAAATTCCCACACGAGACTTTACTTGCTAGCCTATGCTGTTTTTTCCTTACTAGCCATGTGTATGTATAGTAAATCAGGAGGACAATAGTATTTTTTATAGAGTGTTATATGACAAGGAGAAAAGTACTTGCAGTCTTGCATTATAGTTGACCAGCAGAGAAGCATTCATTAGAATCTGAATGAGAAGAGGGAAGGGATATACAGCAATTTATTGTGTGTAACCAAGAACAACATGTTTTATGTTTAAGTATATTGTTGTTTAGCATTCTAGAGGACTAGGAAGGAAGCACATAGGTTCTCTTGCATACTGAATATAGTATGTTATTGGATCAGGAACTGAAACGTATTTACAATGATATTTTGAGCCTTGTACACTGTCAAGAACTGTAGGTTTTTTTCTTTTTCTAAGCAAATTTATTTCCATTAACAACACAAATCCCAGTTTTGACTTAAAACATTTTCATAGCATTTCTGATAGTTTTTTCAAGCTACTCAACTGGATATGTAATTGTCTTTTCTTCAAGAAGATAATAGGAAGTATAAAAGATCTCCATCATGAGCCATCAGTATGGTTTGAATCTGGGAACCGAAGCACAGATCTTTAGTGCTTGTTTGAGCTGAAGGAGGAAGTCTGCTATCTGGCAGCAGTGACTTTTATACTTCACTTGGATTAGCCATTTCATGTGTTGCAAAACATATTTTACAAGCATTGTACAAAAGCATAAGATGAAATATGCATATGGTATGTGCCAGACATTTCCAAGGATATTGATATGAATACGTTTAACAATATGTCACTCACTCACCTTGGGGCTCCATTTTAAATGTCATTCTAAATTCTAGGTTATTTAAACCAAAAACAGTTTATGGTGGTGGTGGCATTTTGGGAGGCTGGTGAAAGGACATAGAAAGAAGCCACCTTGATTTGTGCATTATCTGCTAGGTCACTCCCTGGAGGTTGTTATTCAAGTTCCTGCTGGCAGAAAGAAGGAACGCTTCAGTTCTACACGCATAATGCCGCTACTTTCTCACCTAGTGAGTTGAGACCTAACTTTTTCAATCTGTTCATGGATAGTCCTGTTCTCTGGTTCCATAACCATCAATGAGAACAAGCAATGAAATCCCAGGACTGATCTCAACTGCAGACCCAGCAGAGCTGCCACTGATGAGTAGTGAATATGGCATTCCCTACTTTATATCCAATGTCTTTGGAGTTTTTCAAATGAGGTGGAGATCTGTTTTTCAGAGCTATGTAAAATGTGTATGTAGCATGGTAGTTTTACTAGTTCTGGGAAGAGTCACAGTTAGGGAGCTGTCAATCGAAACAGCATTGTTCAAAAGTTTTGAATAAATAATTGGTGTGTGAATCCTGCATCCTCAGCTGACCTAGATGTGGTAGATGTAATTATGTCAATACTGTGTAATTTTAAATGCTTCTTTTTCTTTGTCGCCAATACATTTGTTCTATTTCTTTTTAATTGACTGAAAATATGTTTTAAACAGATGCAAGATGTCTGGCTTTCTTGCTCTTCTAGCATAAGAAAAAAGCTGCACCTAGAAATTCTGGGGTTTGTTTTACAGAAACCATGAACAACTTACATATAAATGAAAAAGCAGCACTTCAGTTGTTCAAGAAAACCAGCATTGCTATGCAGAAGAAAACTAATGAATCTTGCTTTCTGCATGCTCGTAGAATACGTGAGTTCTGCTGACCTCAAATCACTCTCAGCTCAGGAGGCTATGAGGGCAGAAAACTGTTCCCAGACTTCTCACTGAAGGTGTATCATCTTGCGGCATACACAGCTATTTTGGCTGCCGATGAGGACATACTGCTGATTCCATATCCATAAAATCTGGAGAGAATTCAGGGCACACAGACTGGTTTACCTTCAGCCAAGATGAAAAAGCCTGAATTCTGTCCTCCAGATTGGAAAATTAAGAGGTGCTTAGCTGCCCAGATTGCATTCCCACTTCTATGCACAAAATTGGGCCTTACTATATTTATATGTAATTTTGAAACAGGGAGAAATTAATGTGGTTTCTAAAATATTGTCCATTAAGGAAACATATAAAGAGAAGTTCTGTAAAATTTTGGAAATTAACATATTTGCAAATAAGTATAGTTTTGCAGTAGAACATGTTAATACGCATAAAACAAATCCAGGAAAAGTTGTATTCCTTAACTGAGTATTCTTACTTTACCATATATTACTATGCCATGTCCAACTCATGTGGGCACTATTTTGGTACAATCCATAAAAAGGCAGGAGCCCTTTTCCATAATGGGGATTGTTCCCCATATTTATGACATAGACGATGCCAGTTGCTTAAAGGGGTATCTTCTCACAATGTCCTGTTCACTTTTAAATTATGTTTCTGTATTATTTTTTTTTTTCTTGGTTACAGAGAAAGGTAGTGAGCCCATAAACATGTAGCCAGCTTTTGAAGGAAAGGCAAAGCTTCCCCTTAGATGTGATTAATACATTATTGTTGCTTATGGTACAAATAAGGGGGATGTCACATGATCTTATTGAAAACAAGTAGTCTTTCTCTTAACTCTGTTTCAACGACTTGTTATCGGTTTTCTTCTTAAGCCCTTTGGTGTGGTTTACAAGCAGCAGTGACCGCCAATATGCATTTGTATTGGACTTTTCTCTGATTAGAAAGTAATGAAGAATACAGAAAAAAATATCTGAATTACTAAATATTCATTAAATAAGATGTCAGATCTTAGGATAACTCAGGTGGGAAGGGACCTCAGGAGGTCATCTAGGCCAATCTCCAGCTCAAGCTGTTACTTCAGTATTTATGACTGGCCTTATTTAAGCACTCCTGGAACTCATCTAAAATGCTGAACCTGGTTCTAACTCTACATTCATTGAAGCTATGGAGGTTTACCACTGAGAGCAGGGCTCAGCTTAATGGTAAGCACTTCTTAAATGTCTGTCTTCAATCTGCCTTTGAAGGTTGCATTCAATATATTCTCCCTGTAACCTTAGAAGACTTTTTCTTGGGTATGGATACAACAAAGACAGACTTGTCTTTTCACTCAGCTTTAAAAGCTTTAATTATATTTGACAACATTTTATACTGAGCTTGGCTCATTCTCTCACAAGGAGAAAATATGCAAACTTTACATAGAAGTGGGCAGAAAATTCTGGCTACGTTTGTTTGCTATAGCAAAAGCCAATTCACTGAAAGGCAAGCCTTATACTTATTTTGTTGAAACTCGAACAGGAAAATATGTCTAGTGCCCAGTTTGGAATTCTGGATCAAAATGGCAAAGGAAAATGCAGAACCAACTGCAGTTTGAGCCCCAGAGCATTTATACGGATATTGCCTATTTGGATTTCTCATCTTGTTTTCTTGTTCACTCCCACGATGTCTCCTTCAGCCCCACAAATTTCTCCAGATGAAATATTTTTGAAATTCCAAATGTTCTGTGGCATGGAAAAAACATTCCATATCCATCTCTACCACATCTAGATATGAAACGTCATCTTATGTGGGCTGAAATCATGCTTCCAGGGAAGCAGCATGTTACCATGCTTATTTGATGACCCCATATCATTCCTGGAATATAGCAGAGGAGACTGCTTAGAACATCATGTGTTACTATTGAGTGAATTTCATAGTCCAGGCCCTGCACTGACACATTTCCATCTATCCCCTGCAATGCATACAGCAGGAGTGTTCCATCTGCTTCTAATGAGGCATAGCGGGGGAGGAAATCTTATATATAAACAGCTCCCACATCACTTATAGTTTTATTGAAGAACATCTTTGCAACAGTATTTGTTTGTGACAAAGATTTTTAGCTATTTGTTTATTATAATATCTGTGGATGTTGAACAGAACAGATTAGCCGGTTCCTAAACCTGGCAAGCTCCTTGGCTGAAATTTTCCTGTACTTTGAGAGCCAGTTCCAGACCACAAATTCTTGTTGTAAGGGTCTTGCCTATATTCTCAAAAGTATAGATGATAATTTTGTATGTACCTATTCTATTATAGAGGTGATGCAATTTTAGCTAGATTTAACTCTAAACAAAGAGCAAGCTGTTCTTTATTTAATTCCAGTTGTAAACAAGTTATAGCAAAATATAAATGGAGGATGAAACACAGGAACAAAAAATATCACTTTGTATAGGCTTTCTTTTTAAATGTAGGCTTCTTTGTACAATAGAGCACTGCAATGTTTTTTAGAGGGAAATAATTTACTGTGATGTGTATGAAATGGAATTTTGATAGACAGAATAAGCTGCAATCCAGTTCTAAACTATAGATTTTCAAGCAGATTGATGCAACAAATTGTTAGCAAATAGCAGTTTGCAATTTGATGCTAATTAGACATAAGGCAAATATGTGCCATGACAAATTAGCAGCAAACCATACTGAAAAGGATTAGCAAGAGCTGGCACAGAGACTGCTCGATTTTGCATACTTCCTTGTCTTAGTCTAGGAGGTCTGAGCCAGTTTTCCTTCTCTGTAAATAGGAAACCAGAGCAGAGATCACAGGCATGCTAGAATGCCTTTAATTGCATATTTGAAATGTTTTAACTCTCTCTTAATCCCATGGAGGCTTTTCTCCATACCACCAGCTTTATTATCCTGGGAGATGATCAAGTACTTTATCCATTTAATATTATAACTAAATACATTATGAGGTAACTCACTCATAGGGTTATTTACTTTAGCAAGTCTATTGTACTTACAAGAAAAAGCCCCATTCTTATTTGAAACACCTTTGCTTAACTTCCTGC
The DNA here is from genome assembly GCF_018139145.2 of Gymnogyps californianus. Taxonomy (NCBI): domain Eukaryota; kingdom Metazoa; phylum Chordata; class Aves; order Accipitriformes; family Cathartidae; genus Gymnogyps; species Gymnogyps californianus. The sequence goes on from NC_059482.1 coordinate 12,668,053, forward strand.
AAATGTGTTTTTCAGCAGATTTAATTATTCATTTCATTAATAAATTAATTTTTGCTAGAGGATTATCACATTTCTTTATTGATGTGGACAATGCCCTTCTAGTAGTTAGTCTAGATCAAACTCATCACAATATCCAGAAGTGATAATGCAGTTGTGTTTTCAAACCAGAGTGAAGCAGGCAGGTAATTTTTAACCCAGTTCTTCAGACATATGCCTGTATACGAACATAGCTGTAAGTATGACTTCAGATCTAAAGCAAACTGCTCTTGCATCTTTAAAGGGTGAGATAATTTTGTTAAGATCAAGAATGCTAAAGAAAAGCCACAGTAAAAATACCCCATTGTAAATTTAAGCAGCTTATTCTTTCTTTCTTTATGTGGTTAGTTGGTTTTTTTGTTTATTTTTTTTTTTAAATCAGAGTTTCTGAGGTAAGCCATCACTTTCTCCAAGCTTTCAATTCATATTTGCTGATGTGTACTTTGTCAGTCTGGATATGTAAAATGACATGTTTATAGTTCAAGGAATCATTGGCTAGATCAGAAGTTCTTAAATACTGTTTCTCTTTCCAAATCTGAGTTTCTAGGGCATGCAAAATATTTAACTTATTAGCTGATGTAAGATGGTTGCTTGTCCAAAAATATATGTATTTTACATTCCCAACATTCCTATGTCCATATATGGATCAAAAAAATTGTTAGAAATAGTTCAAAGGTGCTAAAACATTATGTGGTTAGATGTATACACATATTTCAGTTAGCAACATAAATGAAGTGGGAAAATAAAAGGATATTATGCACAAAAGATACTTAACTTCTTTCATAAGTCTTAGAAAGAATTCCTCAGACAATTTAAACCATGATCAATAACAAGTTTCGCCACAGTGCTGTCTTCACATATAAACAGTATGATAACACACTATTACGGATTTACAAAAAGGCGATGAAAGAAGTTGTGCTGTTTAAAAAAAAAAAAGGGGGGGGGGGAGAAAAAACCAAGCTTTTCTTGCAGTTTCTGACGGCATTTATATATTATTCACACAAAGGGCACTGTCCTGTAAAGGCTTCTGTGTGCACTGAGGCCTGGAGAAGGTCTTACTAGTATTGCCATGCTGTCTCTCACTGTGAATGTTTGCTCCCTTTTGCCAATATTTTTGCCCACTTGCCACATCACATCTGAAATTCAGGCAATGATTTTTATGCCGGTGCAAAACCTTAGAAAAGTTAATTGATTGTCCTCCTGGCACAAAGATATATTTCCTTTTTGTTGTCCATGAAATATACTGGTGGTGTGTTCTTGGTAGGCAGTTATTTGTGTATTTTGAAAGGGTTTAGCAACCCATCAATTGGTAAATTTAGACTAAAAATAGAACTAGTTGAAAGGGATATTGCTAAGAATTTTAGGATTAAATGCTATGTATAAATGGTTGTAGTTTCCTAAGGTAATGCATATGGTATCTTCCCTCACAAAAGCATCAGAAATTTTCTGCCTGTAATGTAGCTCCAAAACACCCTCACTGCTCAGTTCTATGACAGCTTTTCTGACAGTGCCTAAGCAGATTTTACATATTCATGTAGATAGACTGTCAACCCAGATATTGCCTCTGTAAGCTTTGCTTATCCTTGCTGCAGTAGTGGTGCTGGCAAATCTTTGTTCGAGTACAGCTGTTTAAACGCACCCCTTCTGTTTTGATAGAATTGCTAGGTGTAGACACTCTTGCTCTTCTGATGAGCTTCGTTACGGCCGTTAGGGTGGCTCCGGTGTATCTGGGTCACTCAGTACCTACTGACTGGAAAACTCATTTGGAACATGTTGAGAATCTCCTCTGAGCCAATGACCACTTCATAGCCATGTTCCAGCTTTAGGCCTTCTTCACCCTCTGTAGCTAGGGGGTTGCTTTTTGGGGGACTGGGCTTCAATTTTTGCTCTCTCCTGGTTTCTCCCAAGTGGCTTTGGGAATACAAAGTGGTTGTGAATTTTTTGAATGTAAAGTTGTTTCTAAATAAGAAATAAATTTTCAGGGGGAGGGAAATAAATACTTGATGAAAATGAAACCTACATAAATTTCTTAAACTGATGGAAAAACACAAAAAAAGCCATAAAATGGAAAACACTTCTTTTGTGGTTTTGTGTCGGTTATTTCATCTGTCTTGGGAAAAGATAGTAGATGTTAGAGCAAATTCATCCTGATAAAGCATACATATTTTTTGACAAATGTATTATCTCTGTTTAGATCATGGGATTAATAAGATACATTCCCCAGGAAAATGTGTGCACTCATGGAGAACCTCATTGACATCGCTGCAGAGAGGTAAGTTCAAAAGGCAGATTTTCAAAACTGTTTTCTGAGATTGTGGAGGCAAATTTTGTATATTTGAAACCATGGAAGCTGGCACTTGCATGACATATTGTGGCTCGCTGTACACTTACCTAAGTTATTTGCGCACTTATTTGTGTACAGATGTAAATGACAAATGCAGATGTACTACAAATTTGACTTCCAAATTCCTGTTTGTTTCTGTTGCATCATTGTATGTGGGGATGAGAATGCTGATGTGTTCACTACTGTGTGCCCTGGTTAAGAATACCTTTGACAGTTTTACTTTCAAATTGTTCAAGTTATCCTTATCAATATTATTATTGTTTATAATACAGACACTATGATATTGTCTGACACTTTTCCCAGACATTGAAATATTTAAGTTTGTCTGGAGACTCTGGAATGCCCATATAGTCATAAACGTTTATTGTCTTTATCTGCATAACTAAAATTCATCAATGAATAAAATCAGAGAGGGGAATCTTGAAAAAAATAAACCAAAATATTATCCCGCGGTAATTTATAGTTGCTTTCTTTTATCTATTCAAGATGCTTGAATTCACTTTGTTAGCAAATTTCTCTTGACAAGTACACCTATTTATTATTACTGAGCATCCTTTTTAGGAATGTCTGAAATGACATGTGTATTGTTTTAAATAAGATCATAGAGTTAATTTTTAACCACGCAAGCAATACACTAACAATAGAGTGAACAAAACATAATTAATAGTTTTATGCCATTCGTCAGGATCATTTTATTTGCTGCCAGCATATGCCAAATGCAAAAATGTTTTGACTTCAATTAAAAATTTTAAACAAAATTAAACCTATTGTCATTGAAAGTATAGAACATCTATACCACTAGGTATTGCATGTGTTCCTGAATATTCGCATGTCTGCAAGTATGGATGTACCAATGGGAGAGTAAGGGTATATGAGAACTTTGCCACTTTGTTAGCAAAGGATAATGTAACAGCTGTTCCTGCATCCGCCCATTCAGAGTGAGGCAGCATCCCTCTGTCCCCAGATATATATTTTATTCTCCCCTGGAAGAAGGATTTAAAGAAATAGCACCACATATATATTTTGCATTTTATAGAGAAATTATGATACCACAGCCATTGATATCCCCAGTATATTAATTTCATGAAGAGACAATTTTATTCTTCTTTGTGTTTTTTTTCATTGCTTAGTTTTGGGTTTTTTTTTAATTTGTTTTTATTTTTTGGAAAATAATTGCATTATGTTTCACAATGTCTATATTATTCCTGTCTCACTAGACAGGACCTTATCATTGGCAGAGACCATTCTGTCTTACTGTCACAGCAATGGATATTTTAAACACCAGAGACATGTTTCATCCTAAATTTGTGGCTGGTCAGAGTTTGAGTAGTATGTGTTGTCTTGAGCTCCTATTTAGTAAAACACTTAAGTGTTTATTTAACTTTAAACCTGCCTGAACCATATTAATTCCTTATTAATTGCTGATCTGTTAATTTTGGTGGATTTATTAAATTGAAGACTTAAGAAATGGAGAGCCCCCATAGGATGATAGGACTAAGTAAGATCCGTACTGAATAACTCAACTAGTTCACCTAAGGGCTTACAGCTCCCTGTTTACGTAGGCATGCACTAACATGCATATTTCCTATGTAGTGTACTGCAGTGTATGTTAAAAATCTCAGATTATTTGCAAGCAAGAGGGTACCTTTGATGTGATACAGTGCAGATCCATGCAAAAACCCCTGATGTCCTGAAAACTGTGTGCTCTGCATAAGGTACACACTAATGGGACTGCGTCAGTGTAGCGCTCCACCGTGCTTTGTGAAGAAATGCTATGGATATTACCAAGCTTTGTAATATTAGTAAGACTTTGGAATAGAAATTATGTTCAGCTCCTTTGCCTACATTGCTTAATTCTGAAATTGATGGTTAGATGAGCAGCTGATGGTAGACACTTTTGCAAATGCATAGTATTTTCAAATTAACTTAAATACACTGTATGTGACTGTGCAGTAAAACAGAATTGTAACTTGTAGATATGCAATGAGGACTGTAACCTTTAGTTTTCTAGCTGTCAATTTTGCTTTTGTTCTCGGTGCCATTTCTGGAACAGAAACTCTTCATCAGTTTGTGAATTCAGGTTCAGCAGAAACAGGGGAAAAGAGATTATCTGGATTTAAAACACTAGCAACAATAATAACAATTTAAAAATACTTATAAGAGGGCACATATAGTAGGAATAGGGAAATCTTCATAAACAATACCTCTCAGGCTACTAGAAATATTTACATTTACCAAGGAACGAGCAGCTACAGAAAAGCAGCTTAATGAAATGCATTTGGACCCTTGGAAAAATAACAGAGAACGGAGAACTGGCCAGAATTGAGCATAGGTAAAAGTTAACAGGGAGCTCCCAGAGACTCAGGATTAACGATGGTCTATGCAGTATATTTATTGGATTTATTTGCAATGTAAAGGATAAAGGCGTGTAAGTAACGCAAAGTAAAAGGAACAAAAATATAGATTACAACAATTTTTGCTTAGTCAAGTCCATAGAAGCCTCTGCGGAATTCTGGAGATCTAACTGATTTAGGCAAGTAGGGAGCATAAATTCAAATATACTCAGTTTTGACAAATTTCCTGCAATGTAAATTGTATAGAATTATTTGCAGTATTCATAACCATTGATTGAATTGTAAATTAGCTATAACTACTTGATAGAAAGAACTTCAGTGAAATTGAGATCCTACTGAAGTCTCTGGGAGTTTTGCCATTCTTTCATTGGGGATAGGGTTTCCCCATGATCATCATTACTGTAGACAGCTCAATAGAAAAGGCTGCTCAGTTCACAGCGGTGGTCTTAGCAGCAAACAAAATGGTTGGATGAATAAAGAATGGGTTGGAAAATAATACTGCAAATATTATGATACCTATCAGTGATATCCTCTTGCCTTGAATACACTGTTGAATTCATACCTTTCTGCTTGAAAATATATACATCATAAATGGAAAGGATACAGGAATAGTCATTAAAAGTATCCAGAAGCATAGAGAAATTTACGTACAAAGAAAGAATGAAAACAGGAGAGCTTAGTTTAAGTGAATGAGAAGATGAGTAAGATTATATAGAAAATGAGTGCTATACACAAGGTAAATCTGATTTCTTTCTTGGCTTTGTCCCTTAGTGCAAAAAAAAAAAGGTGTGCCAAGAAATTGAAAATTGACAGGAAGGAGGTTTTGATGTTTTGCAGAATGGGTCTTACAGATGAAGAAAGTCTTTGGAGTGAAAAAGTGTGGCAGGATTAAAAAACAAAACAAAACTAGACGTCCATGTTTGTAAGGCAATTCTCACAGATGCGATAAAATAAAGTAGGAAAACATGAGCTAACATTTATCCTATGACAAATTTTTCAATGAGTCTTCCCTTGGGATATTGGTGACTTTGTTTTTCTTTTCAACAAAGCCTGGAACCTGTTCATTACGGGCGATAGGATGCTGAACTAGATCACATACTGCTGTGACTTGTATGACTTCTCCTTCCTACCTTCGATGTCTCCTTCCATTGGCATGGGGCTGTAATTTAGTACAAGTTAGGAAAGAGTGAGAGAGGCTGCGCATAGCCTCGCAGAGCAGTGTCAGGTGGCTGGGTCTTAGGATTGCTCGGTAGAAGAAAGCCTCTGCTCTGTAATCGGGAGGCCCTCCTGAGAGAAGGAGCTCTGTGGAAGTCTCTGGGCTGAAGGAGGATTCTCGTTCCCCCATCAGAGGTCAGGGAATCTTCAGCCTATGACGGAAAGCAGGATTTACACTTTTATGTTCATCTTTTGTGTTTGGGCAATAAATAAAGTCCTGAAGCAAAGACTACAGACTCTTCTAGACGTTGATAATTCCCCAGGCTGGTAAATAAGTTCAGTCTCTCAATGTTCTATTTTAGCTTTTCAAGTAAAACACATTCTGATTTGTTATTTCAAGCAATGAATTGACTAATGCTTCTGCCACACAATGTAGCAGGAGTTGGTTCATAATATCCAGATGCTGTCAATGAGCAATTTTTTTTTTTCTTAACAAGAGTTTCTTTCAGGCATTATTTTTTATGATACAGTACAGTTTCTTATACAAAACAGTAGAAACAGCTTAGAATAGCTAGAAATGCTTAATGATTAGGGTGGTACACAGCTGAAGCATTACCAGTGAAATAGCTTACTTACTGATTTGTTGCCAGGTAGCAAGCCAATTAGCAGTGCTGGTTATTATTTACATTTCATGCTATATATCACTAAAATTGTGTTGTTGATTTATCATTTATATTGTTGTATTGTCAGCATAATTTATTCAGATCATGCTGAGATACCTGGGAAATTAAGTAATAAAGAGAATGGCATGGAATATGTCTGTATTCAGAGATATTTACTTTGCTTTTAATGAGAATGCATGTTCAGGTAAAACATAGATCACTTAGCTATTAAATTGTTTTTTAAACAAACCTGTTAAAAGTTTATATCTTGGATTTTCTATAATTAAAATGGCTTGGTTTTAATTTTAATCTGATTTTTACCGTTAAATAAGTCACTTTTTACAGATTAGCTTAAATAGCATACCAACTAATTGTGCCAACTTAGTTGATTAGTGAGTTGTAGAAAGCCATGCTAGTTGATATATTATTGAGGTATCCAGTGTTCTTTATGTATTTGATGCCACTTTAATTTTTTGGCAAATACTAACATATCTTTTTATTGGCAATCCTTCCTAATTGCTTGTATTTAAAAAAAAAAATTGAAAAATTGAAAGCAAGTCTATATTTTACAAGATGTAAATATTTTGGACATATTCGGCTGACCAACAAAGGTGCCATGTTGGCTTTTGAATGCTTTTTGTACTTTTTTTTCCTTAGAAGGGAATAGAACTTTTCTGAGGTCTTTGTGTAGCTTCATCTTATATCTCTTCCTTTTAATCATCCCATCTAGTCCTTTTAAAATATTTTGATTGTCTGATAGGCTTATGTTTGTTCAATGGGTTGGCTCTAGTCAAGAATGGTTCTCTTGAAAATGTTCTACACAGAAAAAATGGCCTGGTAGTTGCAGTGGATGTGCTTTTCCATTATGACAATGTTGTTTCTTCATAAATTTGCGAAAATTAGCTTTCACATTAGGCAACAATTCAAAGCAAAGTGGAAGAGGACATTATTTTCCTTAAGCTATTAAAAACTCCTTCTCTTTTCCAGTTACCTTTTGCCTTTAGTTTCAATTTATTTTTGTTTTTAAGGATAGCTCTAACACACATGTAGAACCACATAAAACACATTTTCTTCTAGTCTATCTTGATACAGGAATCTTCTTAAAGTGACCTTTGCTTAAACAGCTCTGTTAACACCAGCACTTGAATTTTCTGCCAGTCCTGTGGCACACTTTTCAATTTTCACAAGGCTGCTTCTTCACGGTGACCCTCATGGCTATGTTCAGACCTGAGAAGCGAATAAGCCCAAGGAGCAAACACCAGTAATCTTGGAGCAACTGTCTGTTTACTAGCTTTTAGTTAATCATTTTTGCATATATTTGGTATGTTGAAATTTTTATATGCCTTCAGAAATCAAAGGGAAAAAAAGTTTGTGCTAAACTTAAAGGAGAGAATCCTGAAAGTGGATCTTTTTAATTAAAGAAGCTCTGATAATCCTCTGTAGGAGGTTTGATACAAGGTTGTGTGATCGGGGTGTATGATTTAGTGTTTTGGTAGTAGGATGAATGAACAATGTCAAGGAAAAAATGACTGTTGAGCTAGAAACCTTGCTGTAACATGGCTCAAACCTATTTGGATTAATTCTGTGCCGTTACAGTAAAGAAGTGTGAAGGAAAATTTAAGTGATACCTGTCTCATCTCATTGCTTGTAGTAGAAGGAGACACATATTTTGTTTGCAATCTTGTATAACTGAAGTACAGCACTTGCTGGTAAGTAGGTGTAACAACATTCTCAGAAGTTGAAATCATTGATGTACTATGGGTTTTGTGTTAAGCTCTAAGTTAAATGGTCTTCAAGAGTACAAGGTATGTGCAGTCAGGTGGATTATCTAGAGGCTGAAGAATTTTGTACATTAAGAATTAGCAGACCTCTAGTGAAATATTTAACTTTATCACGTTAATAAGCAAAGATACTTCATTCCCTTATTTTGACAACTGTAGTTTAGTTTTAATCAGAAATTATTCATGAAATATGAGTGCACTTAAGGCATATTTTATGAAAATACTGAAATCTAAACTTGAGACAGGCAGCACTGCATGATAAAAGATTGGGAGCGTGTGTGTTTGTATGTCTGTGTGCAGAAGGTGGAGATACCTCCTTTATTTTTGCTGTAAGATAAGTGAATCAGCTGGGAGTAAGTGATGCTCTACTACGCAGGTTTACTGTGCGTCTGCTATGAAGATTTCAGGAGGACAGCAGGTTTTCTGCTTTCCACATTTCTCCTGAAACCTCTGCATGTCATTACACAACTGAAACAGAATACATGATGGGCTGTAGGAAGATGTAGCATTATTCCATCTGTGAGAGAAAAAAGATCCCTGAACTTGCTCTTAGCTGTGTTATTTGAGATTCACAAGATCTCTTCTCATTTGAATGATAAATGTCAAGTTCCCACAGAACCCATCCCTTATTCTCTTTAAATATAACGGGAAACATTTGTCCATGGCAGTTAGTGGGTTTGTATTTTAATGTTATAATATTGATGAAATTAAAGTTCTTTATTTTAATGTTATTTACTACAAAACTCAATTGCTTAATCAAAAGCTGATTCCTTTAGGCAGAAAATATGCTTCCCCAAATTCCAGGTTTTTTTTAGTGTTTATCCTTTTGAACTTGGATAACTTATGTTCTACGTCTTAAACTTCACTAGTCTGTCTCAGGATTTCATTAACAATATTAGAAATATTAACACGTTTCTGGACTTGTGTGCTCTTCTATGCCACTCCTATTACCATGTGATATTGTATTGCTCCCAGTTTTCTTAGCTGCAATGAATAGTCAAAATGCATCTTGGGGAGCTGAATGACAGCTTTCTTTAGTCAGATCTCTTCATCCTGCTGAAGTTACCAGTTGTTGGTGACAAATGAGTGGATTATTAGTGGATTATTTTGGTACTGTGTTTCCATTTACATATGGAAATAAGTACCCATTCTGTGAGAACACCAAAAACTCTCTGTTTTTTGGATTTTCTTCAAAGTAGCTTGTGTATCACTAGCATCATGTTGGACATCTTTTTCATAACTCTAGATAGACCATATCTGACATTCACCTAAGATGGTGTCCTGTGTCTTTTAACTAGGGGTTAACTATCCATTTGTATTACGAAATTGAATAAACAGTTGACAGAATGTATCATGTTAAATTTATGCCAGTTTTATCTTGGCTTTCCTCTCCAGGAAAAGCCAGTTTTGTACAGAACAGATCTTTTGCAATCATACACTGTGATTTCATGTTTAGTTGATCTATATTAAATCTGGGTTGTTTGCCCAAAGTTTCTGTATTATGTCAAGTACAGATAGTATGAAAACAAAGAAAATACTCAGAAATATACAATTCCCTTTTAATCCCTTTATTCCCTTTTAATAATATTTTCTTTGCCTAGTTCTTGAGACATGAATTTTAGTGTCTTTGTTCTCCTGATCTGTGTTGCATTAAGCCTACACAGTCTGGTGAGGAATACTTATTTGGAATGCAACAGTCAAAACAAAAGTTTATTTTGTGTTGAAATGAGAACTACTAAGAAGGTCATCAGAGCAACTGTTTGAAGAAGCGTCCTTTTACAAGCAGATTTGAGAAAGAAAGGTGTCAGATAAGAATCATAGAAGAGATGAATAGGAGAAAGGGAAATTTAAAAGGGAAGTTTGCAGATTACAGAAGAAAGTAGATAGGATGATAAGAAAGATAAGATTATTTGGGTGGAGATCATGGTTTGCCCATGATTTATAAAGTTTTTCAAAATTCAAAGCAAAGCTGTGCCGACTCACGGCTATCAATATCAACACGTCTCTTAGGAATCCAAAACAGAGAGGTTTATGAAGCTCTGGTACAAAGCAGATGGATGCATGGGACTTCTCTATGCCCCACCCCCATCCACCCTCCCTCCCTCCCTCCCCATTCTGATTATGTCTGGAGAATTCAAGAAGTTTCAAGTGAAATCATCATGTTATAAGAGATAACGTAATAAAGTCAAAGCTGAAGGAGATTTTATCCTGTCCATGACTTCTTTTCCTTTACTAGTATGATTCAGGCCTGTATTTTTTGAACAAGGATGAACAGTAGCTCATGCCTCCTCTCGTTATGCTCCCAGAGCTGTTGGCTAATTCTTTTCCTGTGCAAGATCCTTCCCTTGCATGTACACCTAGGACAATGTGTACCGTACTAAAGCAGATCTGTGTAGCTGAGGCTGAAATCTTAGGTCAAGAAGTCTGTAGGAGAGGAGAAGAAATCTCATATGTCACTCTATAGTCTCTTAGGAAAAAAATGTTGGCATTAAATGTTGCTATCTAGTTGATTTTATTGCTTCCTCTCTACTCTTTCCTATTGCTTCTTTAACAAGTGTAAATTAAAAGTGGGACTGAGTTTTAAGAGCAACTCAGGCATGGCTGGCTCAGTTGCCAAATTCTGATTTACTTAGCTGCTTATTAACCAAAGGTTGGTCTTGTTGATATGCAGTAGTCTGAACTCTTCCCTCAAAAACTAATGGAGCTCCAACGTCAAATACTTATCTACTGGATCTGTGGAGATCAGTGGGGGGGTGTCCTAGTGTTTTCAGGGTGGGGTCTTAATATGATGCTCTGAGAGTAAACGTCAACAAAAATGTGAAATGTCTGTTTAAAGTTACCACTCTCAACCAGCTGTTTAGACACTTAGTATCTTAATCATTTATATTTGCTGTACTCTGGAAATACTGAAAAGTGTAGAACAATCAGTGGAGGGTTAAATTAGGAAACACTGTATTGTATTGTGTACTGTACTAGCTGGGTTTATCTCTTTATCATTTTTTTCTTATTCCAGGATGAAGTAGAAACAGGGCAGAGAAAGATTAATAGTCACCAAGCAGGCACACAGTGATTGGAGTGATGTTGCATATGTTATGTTGGTCCCAATTATTTCATTCGATAGCAGAATTTAATTGTATACCTGCATTTTGGAGAAGTTTTCAATTTGTCATTCCTTGTGACTAGGTGAAAGTTGCTCATTTAGATCAACCCAAATCTTCTTTATCTGGATAATTCTGCTTCCTGTTTAATTTCTGAAGACAAAGGAGAGATTGTGTTTGAGAATGAAATTAGTTGTACACAGTGATTTTGCATTATTCTGTACTTGGCTATTGTTTACCATAGGTGAAAAGAAAGGCAAGGTAGTGGGACGTAGACCTTAGCTTTATTAACTTAACTTACTGGGGAACTATGATTATCATTGTGACTGTTTGATGCATGATTCAGTTGCTTCACAGTTCACCATCAGTCCACTGTTTGGCCCTTCTGCCCTCTTCTTATAGAAGATGTTAAGGGCTGAGAAATGGGATTTTGTTCACTGTTCATTAAAATCCTTGATCCTATCCTTCAGCTTCTTTAAGGAATGGTTTCCCTTATGTCGTCTTCTGGTTGTAAGAAAACCACTACTAAAGCAGTACCTGCGCTAGATTATTTCATCACTTGCTATTAGATACTGCTATCACTTAGCTTAGCAGCCGTCTCCTTCACTGGGGAGTGGCTAAGCTATTCCCTTCCAAAAATTGGTTCAACATATGTCTGCTTCCTAGTTGAAGAGATGTACACTGTTCTGGAATAATTGAGAACAGTATTTTTGATAGGTAATTGCTGTCCCACCCCCTCCCTAATTGCTGATTTGTCTTCTGGCTTTGTCAACTCTGGAAGCTTTGCAACTCCGGTCTGCTCCCCTGTTCAGGATCAGAGTTAAATTTAAAAACCTAACATATGAATAATATTTCCGCTTAGAGTGAAATAATTTACCTCATCTGGCTGGTGACCAGTTTAAGAAAGTAACAAACACAATGCTATCATTCTGTTTCAAAAACCACTTGCTAATCTGGAAACTTGGTCCCACTGGGTGAAGATCAAATGAACAATATTATACTTCTGCACCCAGCCACACATGACCTGTTCACAAAATCCAGAGGGAAGGTGTAAATAGGAAGTGTTTAGCATCTGTGAATTGTTAGCTTATTCTGCCCAGCAGGCTGATGTGCTCTGGATATAAACAAATCAGTCTCTGCTTGATCTTCTGCACCTCATGCTCTCTGACATCACCATAAATTCATTTTTTATTTTTATGGAGAATTCTCCTGACTGTGGAAAAGAAGCGCCATGGCATTAGCAGCCTTGGCACAGTTTTATTTTGTGTTAACTGTAAAAATCTATTTTTCCCACACTGCTGTAGTTCTAGGGCTCCTCTTATCATTTTGGTATTTAAGCCACCCTTGCATAATGTTTTCTTTTTGTTAAAGCATCAATGGTCCTTTAACTTATCTGTGAAGGAGAAAATGATTGTGTTACCATGTGTGTTTGATTCTACTACAGGGTCTTTCTCAAGTCTTATCACCACAAAATATGGGAAAAGCCCTTGGAATAAAAGTCTTCTCTAAAATTGTGTGACTCTTCCTAGCATGTACTCATGCTATAAAAACTGTTACAGAAAGAGTTTAGTTTTTGTAGTTTTCTGTCTTAGTGTATCCCTCAGGAAAAGAATATCTTCACATCTCTTAATGGTGTGATAGCTTTCAAATGTATTGTCTGAACCGTTGATTAAACAAAATGGTGCTGATTGCAGCAGGGTGGCTAAATGTGAACAGAAGTAGCTATTGCAGCCTGCTCACTAAGAAGTCATTTATCAAAGTTTTATCTGATTTCAGAGGCATTAGATTTATCAGTCACAGTTTATAAATGGCATGTCATCAGGATCAAACCGAAGCAATACCTTACTCAAGTGCTGCTGTAAAGCAAGTGTAAACATTTTCTGCAGATGTACTGTGTCCTTGCACTAGGAGGTATGTCATGCAACGTATAATTATAGCAACCTTTAGTATTTTGTTTAGTTCTAGAATTATTTTGTTGTTGTTGTTGTTGTTTTGGTGATCAAAGTTTGATTTCTGCTCCTCACTCAACCCAAAAATGTTTACAATTTCACTATTGGTAAGAAAAGCATAGCCGTTTGGTATAACGTATAGAAATAACCCTGGAAAAATTGAAGGTATCGGGGCCAGCAGCTCCCTGAGTGCCAGGGGGTGGCACCGGTCCCGGGGGCGGCAGGGCAGGGCCTCGTGGCCAGGGCTTATCCAACGCCCCAGCCAGGGAGCAGGGCACTTGGGGGCAGCCCCAGCCCGGGGCATCAGGCACCTCCCTGGGATGGGACCAGCTGAGGGTTGGGCTGGATGTCAGCCTGCTGGGTGGGGGTCAGGATCAGGCCCAGTGAGGGGAACTGGGGTCAGAGACAGCCCTGGGATGGCCGGACAGGACCAGGGAGCCTCAGCACCCTGATGGCAGGTCTCTCTCCCACTGAAATGGGCAGTTTATCCAGGGTGTTTCCAGACCATACCTACTTATCCGATGAGCAAGGAAGTGAAAGGCATACCAAATAACACTACAAAAATTTGCAGCAAAATAACTGATGCATATCCAAGAAAAGGATTTAAAAGAAGCCTTCATCTGAGAAATCAACCTGCTGTGTATCCCAGCCTGACTGAGAGTCTTGGGTTTGAGTGTTTGGGTGATGAAACCATTTGAGATTCAAGTGCAATATGGAGGGAGTTTTATTAAACTTATAAAAATCCATTTGAGTCTAAATTAACCTGGGTGGATCTTTAACCAGCCTAAGAGAAAAAATGCTAAAACCCCAGTAAGACAGACACCCTGACAACTCGCTTGGTTTTTGGGGTATGTTTTAAAAATTTTAGCACTCAATTCTGTATTTGCAAACTTAAACCACAATTGTTTATTAAGGGTGAGAAGGTTGCTTTAGACCCTTGATAGCTTATACAACTTCTTTAAGTGATTATGAAGGTAAATCTTATTGTCTGGGGAAATGACTTCTGCACAGCTATTTCTTTTATTGCTGTGCTGAATGTGAAGGCATTACTCAGTTTAATAAATCCTACTGTATCTCTCAGTCTGTGTAGGCTGATATAAATATCTCCAGTTATGTCATATTACCACCTTTGTACAGCTAATGTTACGTTCTTGATGACTGGTGGCTGATAAATGCAAAACCTCATTTGGTTTGTGAGTGATTGAACGCTAACACTGTTTAGATTTCTTAATATACTTGTATTAGCATGAATAAGTAATGAGCATGCCAGGCTTTTTTGAATATTTGATTGTATCTTTATAATGGATTTGTGTCTCTCTCTTTGTGCTAATGTCATTGTAACTTTGTTGGTGTCATAACTCCAAACCTTAGGCATCGATCTTTATCAGAATATCTTAAGTCAATTACCTTCTCATGGCCAAATTACTGTGTCATAATACTTTTCTTATAAAAGTATTCTGCATATTGCATTTAGGATACAAATAGGTACTAATTCTATCTGCAGTATATTTCTCATTTCCTCATTGTGGCTTCTATTAGTGTATCGATCAGTGATTTGTGTTGTACTGTCTCTATAAGCATACATGTACGCATACATGAAACATTGAAGTTTCTCTTAATTCTACTATTTATTAATAGACTAGCTGATCCTTAATACTCAAATTCAGCCATCTTTCATGTGCCCTAGACTTCTGCTACTTCTAAAAATTAAGCCCTAATGTTTACAGTTTCTTGGAAATCATCATCCATCATTTCGGATAGTGATTACTGTAGGAAGAAAGTATTCATTTGTCAGAGACTTCTGGTTATTCTAATACCCTAAAAAAAATACGTACCTGCAGTACAGTAGATTTTCTTTCATCATCCTGTGTCATGTTTACTGACTGACGCATTTAACAAGTAAAGGAATTGAAAAGAAAGGTGGCTATTTTTTTAGTAGTTTCTTAGTGGTTCCGAACTATATGTTGCTTTTTCTATGAAAAATACCTGAACAGAAGACTACTAGACCAGTGATACTGGCATGGACAGGGTATTGTCTGGGTGTGTGTTGTTCTGTCTCTGCGCTTCTGAATATATGCTTCTGTTCTAAGGTGCCAAACTTACCTGAGTCACCCCTGAAGCAATATTTTTGCTTATGGAAATTTCAAAACCTGTTATGTGGACTTCAGTTCATGACAGACTTAAAACACTGCTGCTTCATGGCAGATGTTGCACCCATTATTCTGGAGATGCATAGTGGAAATCTGATGTGTAATGCTACACATTCTGTACTTTCACTGTGTTACTAGTATAGTTGAAACATGGATCCAGCTGCTGTATTTCATTACCTACTTTTATCAGAGGAACCAGTAGGAACTGGAATACAGGACTACTGAATGTGGATCTGCCCCTCCCCTTTCCTTTAAAATCAGCTAGCCAAAATGCTTCCCATTTTTAAAGTTATATTAATCAAGATACACTAATAATAATGTAAACCAAAATAACTCGGTAACAAGGCACAAACAGAATTGCTGAATGAGGGGAAAAACCCACAAAATGAGACTAAAATAAATTACTCCTGCCTGCCAGAGACTGGGAAAGAGATGGTCGTATTCTCCTATTTTGCTTTTCACTCCATTGGCTTAGTGGCTTCTGGATTAAAACAAACTTCACGCAGCCCTCTCTGATTCCTAGAAGATGTCTTTCTGTCTCGGCTCCAAGGCTTGGATCTGCTGCGTGCTGCTGACAGACCCCTTCTTTTCTCTGGAAACTTCCAGTCTAGCTTTTGCTGCAAACTGTGCCCCTGCCACCCCCACTGTCCTGCTCTACCCACTGCTCCCAGGGGCCTGCAGGGCTGAACGCTCGGTCACTTCAAGGGCAGGCGCAAGCTTCCTCTCTTGCTTCTGCACAGGGTTCACTCTGATCACAGTACTGTTGTCAGAAGAACATAATCACATAGAATTCCACTTTGCTGCCCATCCACAGAATGTTGTAAACATATCGTTTGCAGTCCTTAGATAGTGAAGAAATCCATCAAATTGTTCTCTTTATCACAAACTGCCACACTGCAGGATGGGTAGAGCATCTTGGTCCACTTTGTGTCTGAAAAAGAGGGCATCGTATGTTAATAATGGTGAATTTAATTTTTTTACATTATGTAATGCAGGAGAATGTTGTGATTAACAAAGGATGACCTGAGCACATGGCCTTCATGCCTCAAAATCTTGTCTATCTACACTGAAGGGAGTAAAAATGCTTCCTGAGAGTTTGGTCCTTGTTCTCCTTCTAGCTCCTTGTATTCTACAAAGAAGTTATTGAGTGTACTTGCCAGGAGAAGTCCATGTAGGTCCATCACTGTTTTCCTGCAGAGTTGAAACATGTGCTATCAAGGTGTGTCAAGATAAGCCCACAGGACTGTTGCAGAAAGCCATAATGAAAACATCTGGAAACACCTCAGACTTTCACAGACTCATCAGTGATTAGTCCAAAGATGGAACTTTGTGAACCTTCCTCACCTGTTTTTTTTGAAACTCCTCACCTTCTCTTTGGCTAGCAGTCTCCATTCCCTAATCATATTCACACTATCTGCATTCCCACTTGCACACAGTTTATTCAGGCCTGTTTCCCATGAATCTTTTTTCTGTGTACTTATGTCCCACTTTTCAGACATAAGCAGCATGCTCTCTGGATCAGCAACAGGTCACATAGAGTTTTACATATCTTGTCCTATTAGAATAAGCCATATATTTTGTAGTTTAGTAGAATTATGTGGGAGAATCAGAAGGGTCACATCTCCCTCTGGTTTTTCACGGAAGAAAATGAATGTGGTATAGTTCATATTGATGCCAAGTATATAATCATATTTTCCTCCTACTTAGGAAACCTTAGCCTCAGAATTTTATGTTACATGAGCAGATGCATTACATGGGATGTTTTCCAGATTCCTTTTCAAAAATCTGAGTCACTCAGTGTTTGCCATGTGAAGTCCTTTATAACAGTGTCCCTAGACCATTTGAATATGCACCAGGAAACATGCTGAGCAAATTACTAGATTGAATAGGAAATTTTTAGTAAAGTTTGTCATTCAAGTTAACAAAGTGACATGGGTGTAAAAGAAAAATTATAAATTCTAAAAATATGGTCTATATTTACACCTGGTTTTGAAAAAAAGCCTTGCATTTTTGCTTCATGGAATGTGCACAGCCATGACCTACATGATGGTATCACATGGACCAGCTCCGATGATTTGAAGGTTTCATAAACTTACTCATTTGAAAGTGTGATAAATAAAACCAAGCTAGTGGACAGTTTCAGAGCATACCTAACTGGACAAAATATCAGTATCACTACCACTTTTCTGCAGCATTATGTATTTGCTGTGTTGAGTATCTCTCCATTAAGCAGGCTGACTTTTGTGAATCCCTTTCTTAACGCTGTGTACTATGCAAGGAGTCATCACTGGGTGTTGGTCAGCTATGCAGGGTTAGCTCACAGGTCCTCATCTTTGACGAGGTACATTGCAAGTAATATTGAGAAGTTTACTTTTTGTGGTTGACTCCTGGTACTTACTAGAGTTTACCATGTAAATACCTTCACATGCATGATGATTTCAGTGATACTCATATTTTATCTCATATTCTATTAATTCTCTGAAGATTTCAGGTAAGTTCTGCCTGGTGAAAACTATCTGGTCTGTTAACTTTAGAGAAAGAACTTCAGAACATTTTGTAAGAACATGTTTTTGGTGGACTGTGTATGTATGAATTTTGGGAACAAAAAAATTATTCAGAATGGTGCATGACTTAAAACAGCACGATAAGTATGTAGCTCACAGAAAGACTTATGAAATCAAGTTTTTTCACTGCTGTGTTCATATACATATATCTCTCCTTTCACATCTGCTTTGTATTTTTGTATTTTCCCAGCACTTTCTGAGCCACAATTCCAATTGTGGTTTTATTAAGTGAGCTAGGAATAGATTGCACTAGGTGCAGGTGAAAGCAACATCTGGCTTGTGAACTTTATGATTGTCAGAGAGTAAGGACAACTTTACTCTCTGATGTAATGTTACGCCTCTTGTCTTCCTAAAATGAAGAGAAAAAAAAAAAAGGAAGATTTTCTTCAGGGTGCTTTGTCTACAAAAGGGCTTTATGAGGATATGCCCTTATAGAAATTCTTTTTGAGTACCTTCTTAAATGTTAGCAACCAAAAGATAGGAACTTTAGTAATAGGAAAGAAAAACAAATTTCTTAACAAGCAGATAGTGTTTCATTCATGCTATTTCAATACTTTTGTTAAATGAAGCATTAAAAGTGGCATTTTAAAAGAGAAGGCTTGACAATGCTCCCACTTACTTGTGGTGCAAGTAAACTTCCTAATAAACCTCTCTAGGCTTGATGTCTAACATATGTGACTAGTACTGGCAACGTCCAGCATTCATGTTTCAGAGCAGACGTCTTCACTGCTCTGCCTGGTAAAACCAATCACAGCACTGTTCCTTGCTAGACCTCAGTCTGACTCACAAAGAACGTAAATACTGGAGTCACACAGAGAAAGCTCATTCTTACTTTTTGAAGATTTATCTTCTTTAGTGTTTGGTTTTATTCTGATTGATATCTGTCATATCTGGTGAGGAGAAAGGCTACCTGCTCTTTCAGAGAGAATGCCTTTCTATGATGTACCTTCTCTTGGGACACAAAACAATCTATGTGGCAGAGCTACAGGCCTTGAAAACAAGACCCAGGTGACTGAGGGATTATAAACCTTGGAGCTAGGCAGTTCTAGATTCCTGGCTCTGCAGCAGCCTGCTCTGTGAGCTTTAATTTATTTCCCCATTCCAGATATAAGCTGGAGATTATATCCTAGAAATAATATGCTCTTTTGTCGGCTACCTGTTATTTTTTTTTAACTAAATTGTATTATTCCTGTAGTGGATTTCTCTGAAAATTGTCATGACACCCCACCTCCCTAAGTTGGAAAACTTTATTTAATTCAGTAGTATATTAGATGCATTAAGTTTGAGAGTTAGTGGCTGTTTTCCGTAGGAGCTTATTGATTTATATATTGCAAACTTGTCTGGGTGAGCAAGGGACTTTTTTCTCAAGTTCCTCGTTATAGTGGTTTCTCCTATATGTTTCCTGGCTGAAAATTCCTTCTCCTTTTGATGACTGAAAGACCATTATTAGCTCTTCTTTTACTCTCATGATACAAAAAGCATTTTGGGGGAAGTTAATTAACAGTCTGTCCTTTTCCATATTCAGAGGTTTTTAAAATCTGTTTAGTTCTTGGGGAAAACATATATTAAAATAGAATATTGCATGGAAAAGCCACCTACAGATATTACTTCTGAGATAAAAGACCCAATAAAGGAGCCAGTGACTTTCTGTCTTTTTTGCTTGGGATGTATACTAGACATTTCCATGGTGATTAGTGTTTTATAAATGCCAGAGATAAATGGTCACAAGAAACTGCTGCAAACAGCAATAAATGTTGAAGTAAAGGCTTAAACAATCCTCTCCTACCAGCTTCCCCTTGTGATTCACTCTCTGTGAAACTGCAACTTGCGGGCCTACCTGGCCGAGCTAAAAAGCTCATGTATAGAGCTTATATTATCTTCTAACCACCTGGCACTTCTATATTTTCATTTTATTTAAAAATATGTATCACCATTCAGTGGCTCAAATTATATCAATACATTTGTTATAATGTTGGCAGCATTCATTATCAAAATGTACCCGCCATTTGTGGGGAAATGTCATAATAAGCCCACAAGTAATGGAAATTATAAATGACACCTGCCGGTCACTGGAGCCCTGCCTGCATGTGCAGTCCTGCCTGGAATCCAGAGTCTGTCTCAGATCAAGTCACTTGATTGGCAGTGCATGTTGCTCTTTCTATGCCAGCTGGCAGATTACCAATAAGAATATAAAGTTGGAATGATGATATTGTTGGCACCTGTCGAGTAACGTAAAGTCTGTTTTACTTATAGGCCACAGACTATGGAAAATCGACCAAATCCCATACTGCATATCATACCTAGGCATTTTTTGTATTTGTACCTGGAAGTCTGTGTAACTTGGGAAAGGAAGGTGGTAGTCTAGATACAAGCCTGGCTTCAAGCATCTTCTTTCCTAAAGAGGTTTAAATAGAGCCAATCTCAAAACTGCTATCAAAGTGGTACAACGCATGAATTGCATTCATTACATTAAATGCACAATTCAAGGGTGAGGCTTTTCAAGAGTATCATTTCTCATCAGAGGGACGAACTTCATTCATGCAAGGTTAGTTGAAAACAGTTACTTTGAGTTCCAGTCAAAATCAACACTGGTGAAGGCTGTGATTAAGGTTTATCTGTATCTTGTTTATTCCACAGTGGGTGTGGTTTCCTAATTTGCCATGGTTGAGCATCTGATTCCTATTTATTTCTCCTGTGATGACAGTTTTGTATGCAAATTCAGAATTAAGTGGCTTTGTAAAAGCTCAGCATTTCCAGGACACCACAGTGGTCTCACCACGGTGTGTGGGAACACTTTGCCAGCTATATATACATCTTATAAATGAAGGAAACATTTGTAACTTTGGAGTTCCCATGTTCTGACCTCTCATCTTGTCCTGTGCAAAGTAGCAATAGTAGCATGGGTATTTTACCTAAATAATGTGTTAATTTTATTCCTTTAATTCGTGTTTAATTTTATTCCTTTTTTTTTGTGGATACCATAGGACTTACAAGCATGTTCAAAATGTCATGTTTCTGTATGGTTTAATCTCTACTAGGTGGTTACTGGATTTGAATGCCTGTAACAAACCAATCACTCTTAGTGTTCCTCCTGATTATTAATGTTTGATGTGATCACCTAAAACCTTGTAAGCTTAAGGTTTTGAGGCAATAGTAAGGAAAATAAAAATTACCTCATCTCTTTAGATGCCGATGTGTTCTGCATTAATTCATACAGTAGTTTTTTTATACTAAAGTTTTCTTGAGATATGACAAGTGATTATTTCTTTAAGTATGTACTCTATCCATTATTAAATTGATTATTCAAATCTCATTTAAAACAAGAGGCCAGATGGCAATATTCCAGTATTTGTTGCTACTAGCAACCACAAAACCCCAAACTGAATGATTTTCCATTTTTCACTGTGGATGAAAGGATCTCTTCATTTTACATGCAATAAAAAGAAGCTACAGCTAACCAATTACAAAACAAGATTGTTATACTAATACTTTATAAAAATCATTCATTGACACTCTGTTACACTTGTTGATGACCTCATAAAATATGTGATCTATTTCTAGGTTTGCTAACTTTGTTACCAATTATAATTTTCAGTTAGAATATTATTGTCATGAAAGGAAGGCTTTTTTTTTTGTTTTAACTTGCTCAGATTATGAGACTCTAATTAACAAGATTATGACTATTCTAAGAAAATATAAGAAAAAATAAAATTAAGAAAGGCTCAGAACCTAATTTACCTGATGGCTGATACCTGTGATTCAAGTGAAAGAAATGTATATTGAGAGTAAACTTTAAGGTGATATAATAATTTCATTTGAAAAATGACAACTGGTGAATGAGTGCTCAATGTCTCTTCAGAAGTATCTATGATTTAAAAATTAGGGACTGAACCAATATCTAGAACTTACTTGAAGTCTCACTTCTTAGCATTTAGGAGTCCCACAACTGACCATTTCAGCTAATTAGCCAAAAAATGACAGTAAGGCAAGGACTGTCTGGGTCTCCTCCTTAATGGTGACTTGCTGTGTAACGGTAAAAAGTGGTGTCAGTATAGCTCATTAATTGGTATCAGAGAAGAGATAATAACAATAATAAAGACAAATATGTAGAAGTAACTTTTTCATTTTCATATAAGGGGCTGTTTTGCATACAACTCATTTCTTCATATGTGTACTTATAAATATCTAAATGTATGTGTTTCCTAACTGTGTATGCTTGGCACTGCATATATGAAAGCTGAGTATTTTAATAGTACTTGACTGAAACTTTATTTTGGCTATAATATTAAATGGTCTTGAGCTGCATTTATTTTGTTACTTCTTGTTTGTCCTTGGCTCCCTATGAAATCAGTAGTAAAATTCCCACTAACTATGGTGGATACCACTGGCCCATTTTTCCTTGGTTGCTCTTTAGGTAATAACATTTCTGGTCAATGACCTGCATTTCTGCATAACTGTAAACTTACTATACATTGGGTATTAAATGTAACTTGACTTGTTTCTTAATCTGGGTAGGAGATGAGAAAATGGTTCCTAAATGACAAATGTTACTCAGATTGCTTAATGCACTGCCAGAAAGATCTAAGAGGTTGTAGTAAAGAGGCTAGCGCAAGAAATGAGATAGGATAGGCAAATATGAAAGTACCCTTTTGTTACTTATTCAATTTAACAAGAGAATTTAGTAAGTTAAAAATTCTCACAACTAACTTTTGAAATAAAATGCTTGGTTAATAGTAAACATGCTCAGCCCCATAATCCAGAGACTATTTACACTCTGGTAATTTCAAGAAACAAATATTAACTTATAAATGCTGTGATGGCAAAATGTGCTAGCATACATGTTAAGTTTCTAATTAAACATTGCAAAAATTCATTAATCAGTATTTCATAGTTCATTACAGTCTGACTAATTTTGAAATCCTTCATGTAAATTGATTAAATGTCTTCAGTATTCAGATGAATGGGCTTTTGTTTTAAGCAACCTTTACTGTGAAGTCCATATTTCTCCAGGATTGAGTTCTGGTAACATTTGACTGTCATATCTGACATACTAGCCAGTTGCCATTTCACCCCTTCTTCTTCCCCTCCTCTATATTCCAAATATCTCATTGACCAATTGTGAGAAAAATATTCTTAAATCTTCTTTAGACATAACAGGTCATGGTTAGAAAGTGCTCCATCATCTACTGTCATCAGTCAACAAAGCTTTTTTTTTTTTTTTGTAATGCAACTCTTGCCCTTGTTTGAAGTGTTTAAAAGAACTGTTTTGCTATATAAATAGCAGACATGTGAACACCTCAGGTTGGTGACCAAGTCTTATTTTACACAATAGAATACACGTGAAAAATACTCTGGGGGCAAAACTTCAGCTGTTGCACTCAAATATGTGTTGCCTTAGTGCACAAGCATTTAACCAGGGACATGCTGCCCTTCCTATACCCTCAGCCTAACGCAGCCACAGAAGCCGCTGCCGATGCCAGCTCCACTATGGATGAGCGCAACTCCACCCTCCTCCAAGGCAGAGGTCCCCTCAGTGGGGCTTCTGAAATGAGAGGAAGGACTCTGGTTTCACTGAGCCTTGTCTTAGGACTCCAGGTTTTACAGTTTTATGTATTAACTGTGATGGGAGATTAATGGAGCTACTACAGCACATAGTGCTTTTTATTAGAGAGGTACCACAGTCTTTCTCATGTAAACATATAACAGTTACTCTATATGGCAAACACAGAGAACAGTCTCATATAGTCTTCTGCAAAATAAATTCTTGTGAAAGTATAGTGCTGGCTGGAAAAGTAATGGCCATATTCTCGTTTACTTTACTGGGCAATTTAAAATTTCTACTGTGAATTTCTACTGTGAATTTTTAACTGGCTTTTCAAAAGTGTTCATCACAGTTTAATTATTTCAGAGCTCATACAATGCGAATGTACGGGCCTGAGGATGGCTAGCATATGTTAAGTTCTCAAGTTAAAATCTGACTGCAGAAGTTTGTTGGTCATTCAGCCAACCATTGTGGAGTGTTCCCTGTATCCAGAAAAAGGATTTATTCTATGTCTCCTCCTGAGTATTTTTTTAAAATCCTGGTATACTCTTTATGTATTGGTAATCTTGCCTATGCTGAGATCTCTAGTCTGCCTTTTGCAAAAGCTGCACAGGTGGCAGTCAAGAGCCTCTGATCTTCCTTGGATAGTGCCATGTTTTGATCTGTGTGCTCTGCCCTGAATGTTTTCTCTGATGCTGTAGAAAGGAGATTTTGGACTGCATTGTTTTCCGCTCCTCCCAGTTTGGTAAATGAACTAGATCATCTGCAGATTATGTGTATTATTTTGCTTAATTTTTACTGGCAATGCCACAGTGTGCCCTTTTCACCCCTTGACGAGTTCTTTTTGGAGTCCAGGATTCTTACCTATGTCCTTCTCATTACTTCTGTGCTCCAGAAACATGATCTTTCTGCATGCTATATCTTAGCAAGTGAGGGAAATGGCTTTACTGTTAGCTCCCTGGTCAGCTGTGCAGCAGCACGGCCCTCCGTAAAGGCAGAGCTGCATCTGCCCTAACTAATGCTTTAGTTATGTTTTTTTTTTTTCTGAGCAGTTCAATAGCAGTTGCCGCAACAGTATCTATAAAAAATAAGAGGCAAAGCCAACTTTAACCAAAGACAATTGCTCTGCTCTTGAAGAATGTGTGTGCTGTTTCGGTTTGATGTTTAAAAAGAAATGTGAGGATTCCAGGAGACGTAGAATGATCTAAAAAGGCTGATCTCAGGAAAGTAGAGAACTTCATGAAAACTGAACCCCAAGAAAAATCTAGTAGACAATAACACAGTAAATCTAGTACAGTAACATGTTACAGTTGTTGCCTTTTTTTTCATCATTTAGGAGTTGATTTGCGAGCCACAACATCTAGTAGTGAAACACGCTCCTTCTAATGACCAGAGGTATTTTTTAAAAAACTGGCTATGGCCAAACTGATACCAGAGAGTCAGATCAATGTTGGTGTTTTCAAATATTTATGTGTATTTAGTCTTACATGTTCTTTCTTATAGGCTGTACTGGATCACATACCATGTATAAGTAGAATATACCTTAATTTTCTTCCTGTTCTTTGCTAGGTCAGCATGATTAATCATTTCAGTGACCTTTTAACCAAGGGTTTGAACTTTTTCACATGAAGTTCTCACATCTTCCTCTTTAGTTGGCACATTCCTCTAATGGCCACTTTGTTTGGATCCTTGGCCTTCGCAGTCCTTTCCAAAGCCCAGCCGAATGCCTCAGCTGTGTAATGCTAGCCCACCAAGGAAAGGCTTTCAGGAACGTACTTAATTTCTGGTTTATCTTGCATTCTTTCCTTGTTTTAATACTTCCCAGTTTTTGTTCATATATTGAAAGACTTTCAGTTTTGAGATAGTCATGAACTTTTTTGGATATTAGAGCAATGACTTTTTAGTAGGACTCAAACTGATACTGTAGGTTACTAATTTACAGTACGAAACCTATCAAGTTGCCTTCAGCACTTACAAGACTAGTATTTTATTGTTTAGCAGAGCCTTTTTGAGATAAAATGCTATCAGCTAGTTTTTTTTATATTGAGCTCTTATTCATGTGAACAGCCTTGGTTGTTTCTTGGGACCTCTGCTAGAAGAATCATAGAATAAAGCTGAGTAGATATAAGCCAACTCATTGATGAAGGAGTTTTGTATCTGCTTTCCTCCTAATCACTATTAAAAGTATAAATGTTCGATTCAATTGAAGGGAGCTGCAATGAGTTCAAGGGTTTTTTTGTGATAAGCTTTGACCAAGCTATTAAAATGAGACTTTCAAAGGTATTAGGTACTTAACTGAAATCCTTTGGAATAGCTGAACTCAGATGCTCAGTCTTGTCTCTTGTTGGAATTTGGTGCACAGCTGATACCAAGAGCTGTCAGAAAGTTCATTGGCATTTGGACACAATTGACGATAATTTGCAGGGACAGAAAGGCATTCTCTTTTTCCAACTCCTCCTGTGGACTATTTGATGTTAATAGTAAAATTTCATCTGTTTCCTTTCATGTCAGTCTAGAGAAAAAAAGAAAGACTGGAAAAAGACTATTTCAAGTAAACTCTTTTACACTTAACAGATTCTAAATTACATTTATTTCTGCAACGTTATTCCTAGGAAGCATTTTATTTAACAAAAGAATAAATCTTTCAGAAAACAATTACATATGACACTTCTATGCCTATCTCTGTGGTTTCTGAAGTAAAGTCTCCTTTAAGGTTTGCAAATTTTAATTCCAGTGGTAGTACTTTTTTTTTCTTTAAGCAGCCACCTGATCAGTAACTGTGCAATAGTATGTGTTCCAGCTTCGTTTCCTTTAGTGATTTCATAGCAGATGCCTTCAGTAAAGATACTGTACTTACAAGTATAAGATGAGCAGAATACAGAGAATATGCCTTCTAGTTACCCAGGAGACATACCAACATGTGAAAGAAGAAAAAATATTGAAGCAATATGTACTTTTACCTAGCTTTTATGAACATAAAGTTTTGAAACAATTTATCCCTGACTTCAGTAATATTTGTGTCTTTCATAAATCATATTTACATATATTTTATGGAAAAATAGCTCCCCTTACTGCTTCTGTAATAAAAGAGTCTTTGCAAATCTGCTCCCTAATAAATTAAAAGTAGCTGGCCACATCTTTTTTGAAAGTCATAAAGGGGAATTAAGTGCCCATCTCCCATTAACTTTTGATGATGCCTGAGAAAATCTGCCAGAAGATTTCTCACAGATGCCTCCAAAACCAGTGGCTGGGAGTTTACTTTGATTTTAGGAGCAAGAAATTTGCCATGTTACACTCTGCTTTTTGTCTCAGAAAGGATCATTGTTTGGTAATGTGCCCATGCCTGACACTGTTTTGTTTTGGTTTTTTTTTTCTTTTTTTTTTAAGAAATGTCAACATTCAAAGGCTGAGGATGCTTTAACTTTAGCAATACTGGCTTTTATAACATTATAAATATAAATTTTTAAAACCATGCCTTCTGATATGTCTTATTGTATAGCCCTAATAAAATCCTCAGTGATATGTGTACAAGTTCACTTAAACAGAATAATAGTTGTCCCTCCAAGCAGCATGTGTGGCAATGGCCATTGCCGTTGGAGGTGGCCCGTATGAGAGTGGAGGTATGTAAACTGTGCTCCTGCTTGTCTGTTCACATACTGTATGCCTTTGGCAGAGTATCTCCCTTCTTGGTGCCTATCTTCCTTCTCCTCTCTACAGATTTTAAGATATATGCACTAGAATTTATTTTAGTGAGTGTTTGCACAGTGTTTGCTCAATGGAGCACTGATCTTGAATCCTGTAAGTAGATAATAGCAAAACGGGTTCTGAAAAGCATTAAAGGTACAAGTAACAGTATAGGAGCTAGGAATGTCTTCAGTTTACGTTTTCCTGTTGTTTCATTCCAAAAATTGTTTGCTATATAGCCTTTTTGGTGTTTTGGTGCACTGTACCGTCTTGCTGTGTGGCATTTGTATGCAATAGAAGAAAACAAAATGAGATATTGTAACATTTAAGAGAAAACTCTTTGACCACTGATGTGGTAGTGATCTCAGGAGCAGCCCAGAGCTAAATAAAGCTATATTTCTTATAAGCAGGTTAAACCTGTAGTAAAAAACCTTAGCTAGAAAGCTTATTTAACCATAAGGAAGATGAAACTTTCCGAGTTTCACTAAGAGGAGGTTGAGATGGACTGTTTTCAGAAGAGACAGGAAAACGGGGCGGGGGGGAAGAAATATCAGTTACCCCAAAATTAGTGATTTTATTTTCTTTGACTCTAAATATGCTTGTTTCAGATTATGATACTGTTTATATTATTATTTACTAGTGCATTTTCAAATTCTCTTTAGCCACATATTTCATGGGCCAGCCTCTCCTATTAGAGGGAGATGGAGAAATCAGCCTTGGGGAAAGGGAAGGAACAGGACTGGGGAATGGTGATACTTAAAAGTGATCTAGCATGCAATGAATTCCCAGTTTCTTACCTGGCTTGCGGTGGAGCCAAGCAGCATTATCAAAAGGAAAGGGGGAGCAGTTTCAGACAAGTGGCACCCTGTTTTCTTGCAGATGTCTGAAACTGGAAAGGCCATCACAGTTAGAAATGTTCAGTGGAGTTATCTGTTTGGCTTTGGGAAATAAAGCAGAAGAGATAAAAATAATGAATGTTTTTCCTCTCCTCAGCTGATGAATTTTCTGCCCCACAGTCCTCTGTCCTCCTCGTGTTGTTCTGGTATATATGTTGTAGGTATATTGCAGAGAAAGGATGGAAAAGCACAAGACCAGAGTCACTCATGTTCTGGACTAGATATGACTTACCCTGACTCCACAAGCTCAAAGAGGTTTTCAGTTTTATCATAGTTCTCCTTGCATCAACTGAATCCTTTACCCTTGGTGGTGGCAGCAGCTGCTGGAAACATGGCCACAGTAGAAATAAGATTGCTGTAGTTCTAAAGGCAATGAACTAAAAATGAGCGGTTATGGTCTATAACAACCTACAGACGTGGTGAGTAAAATATTCCAAATGGCTTAATTAAGTCTGTTGTGCAGCTGAATCATTGATCCAAAGGTGAGTGTCTAAAAAAGGGGTAATTTGGTAGAAAACCAGTTTTTTTTCCTGGATTAAAAATTATGAAGTAAAATTTAAAAAAAAAAATGGAGATTTATTTATCATTAAGATTTCTCCATGTGTGCTGTCTTTTTTTCCTCCTCTCATCAGACTTTAAGCCTATTAAACTGAAAAATCAGAGAAAAGCACTTAAATCTGTCCTATGCACAGTACCCATTAGCTCGATTTGAGTTAATTTGCTTTGGAAATTAAAGTAAACTATAGGGAGTTTGCCAAATAAAACCAAGATAAACTTTGTGATCCACTGGTGATTTAAGTACTTTTTGTTCACATTTACACTGGCAAATTTGATCTGGATTAGCTAACAGGAGCTACATATCTAATGAAGTATTTAACAAAAAATTAAGAGAAAGTGTCTTTATATTGAAAGACATTTCTCAAAACTAAAAAAAGGGCACTCTGAAAATATTGTCAATATGTTAATAAGAATTATTTTAAAATGTTTTGCTAGACTTTGAATCTAAGCAGCTAATGTTAGACAAGAGGTAGCTATGTAAATCCAACTTGAGTTGCCATTATTAACCATTAATCTTAAAATAGATGAATCCGTAGACACTGGAATCATACACTGATAATATAAATGTATTAGACTTGCTAATAATATTCTGCCAAGGACTGTTTTAAGCATCTGAAAAAAAACACAGACTAACTCATAGTAATAACATAATTTTAGACAGTATCTTAGTTTGGAGAAATATGTTTTATGTTACAGAATTTCAAAAGATAAAAATATTTTAAAATGTTCTCCTTATGCTTCTATTGTATTTTTACTTTATTGCTGGTGATTTCTACTTTTGACTAGCTAATGGGAATGTATTTTTTCTCTGTATTGCTATTACCTCTTCCTGCTACTTTCCAGGTCACTAATTTTTCTGCTTAGAGTTCATTCTGCTTAGACCGATATGCTGTCTTTTTTAATGAGGTTATTTCTGGGTTATTAGCCTTCCTGTTATATGATACCTTATGTGAAAGATCTAATTGATGTAAATCAAACATAGCTTGCAGAAGAAAATCAAAATGATCTTTTAGATATTTTATAGGTTCATGTGCATCTCAGAAATTTTGTATTTAAAGCTACTTTTTAGACAAGAGGGTTATATGTGGCTAATAACACAAATAAATCTTTTTTTATTCATACATTAACAGGTTCAAAGAAGTGGAAATTGAAGAAATGCATTGGCATTTTGGTTTGCTGAATAAGCTTTAGATGGAAATTACTCTGAAAAGTATTTAGTGGGAGGGGTTTAATTGTACAGTTCAATAACCTCAGTAACATTTTTTTATTAAAGCATTCTTACATAAGCCGTTAAGCTTTAGGTTAATTTTTACTGTTATTTTCTGGTTATATTTAATAACAGATATTGGAAATACAACTAAGACTGTGCTATACCTTGTTAACACTTTTAAATGGATTACATGTATGCTGCTTTTTTAGAATTACTTTTGTTGCAAATTTTGCAGTCAAAAGGATTGTATTATGTTACACATATTAAAAGCATGTTGTTTTCCCGTCATTTCGCTTGTGGCAGTTGGTAGTGTCAAAAGGAATTGTGTGACTTTTGTATATACATTATAATTATATAGGAAGGTAAAATATGGTGGTTTGGTGTTTGTTTTTTTTTTTTCATATTGGCTTTCCCTTCCTTTGCAGTCTGATATTTTTTACCTCAACTGAAATGTCCTAGTTTAAAGGTACATGAGTGACCTTTATGTATACTAATTTATATTCTTCTATACTACCTGTGCATGTTTTACATAATATGCACACAAAAGACATGTTGTTTCTTGAGAGAATATCTGGCACAATACACCCCAATTTACCTAGCTGTGAATATTTAGATATGTATTGCATTGGAATTTAAAGTTTGTGTTGCCAGCTGTCAAGGTGTTGGTTTTCTTATTTTGCCTGTGTTTTCGGGTCGGAGTATATAGCAGTGTCAACCTCTGCTGCCCCACCTTAGTTCTATTTGACACATGTACAAAATCATTTGTCCTGCAGAAAACTGGGACAAATCTCATTTTGATTTTCTTTACAGATCTATAACGAAAGACGATCTCTAACAAAAAACCCCTTTCAAGCTAATGGATACATTTTGTTTCGCTTTTGCTCAGAGCTAGCAAGCTATGCATTAGTATTCCTGAATCACTAGAATTATTTTATTTCCCAAGAACTTGAGAAAATTCCTGGTTTTGAGGGATACAAACATAATAAAATGTTGGAATGTTTGCTAAATCTTGTGCTGATCCTTCTGAGCACGCTTAGAGTCAATGAAGTATTTTGTGGGAACCTGAGCAGGCCTAGACTAAGCTGTGTGTTCTGAAAATTAATTAAACATATTTGTCTATAGACAGTGTGTTTTCAGACAAAACTTCCTGGTGAATTTTTGATAAACAATAGGTTGTGTGAGAAATTATAGTGAATAAAACCATACATCACAGAAGCCTGGGAGAACATGAACAGAGATGGCTCTAGCAGTACCATCCCCAAAACCACATGTGCAGAAGTAGGCAGAAATTCAAGCCATGAGTCTTGAAGAGAGCTTGGTCCCTAAATGTTGCCGTAGCAGGTGATGGTCTGGATGGAAGGCATTCCTTTAAGATCCACCAGTGAAATGCAGTTGAAACTGCTTTTGTTTCACATTCCTAGCTAGATAGAGCTCACCATTGAGGAAGCAGACCTCTGCTACATGGATTTAACTGATGAATTGCTGAACAGCACAGTCCTAGGGCTGAACAGGAGCCCAGGATCTGTTTTGGGCTTGGGAGACCAATACATCTGCAAGGCCTCAAAAGGTGAAGTCCTTGTAGGACACATTGTGTGTTTTCCCTAAAGTTTGAGCTTGCCAGGTGTATCCTTTGCGATATAGCAAAGTAAATCCTTTTCTTCTGCATTAGTCCTTGTGTTTTACTGCCCACCGCAGCTCAGTTCTGTTTAGCTGTGGGCTGCTTACCCACAGCAAGTAACTGAAATGTATGATTGTCTGAAAATAGCTTATTTGTCAAGCTCTGTTAATTCTAAAGTTTATCTGATGATATATTATTTTAAGAGTAATATATTGATAACAGAGGTTGTGGTAGAATGCTGCTAGAAAATAGTAAGTTTGCATTCATGTGATAAGCGCAGTAGTTAATTTGCATTCTTCTATGTAGTTTGTATTGCTTGCGCACATCTAAATGCAGTCACACAACTGCTGAATGCTGTTAAGGTCCATGCATTGCTTGGTGACTGAAGGCAGCCATTATAAGACTTCCAAAGCATGTTTCCATCAGTTTCCTGTCATAAGGCAGGTGGGTGGCAAACTGTCCCCCGAACCGGCCTGTTGGGCTGACAACAAACGTATCCAAATTCATCCACAAAGTGCTTGGTGTTACTTGGAAAAAAAGTCTGAAGAGGCAAATATTAGTAGCTTGTTTGGCAAAAGTTTAACTGAAAACAAATGACGAGTTTTTTAGTGCTTCTTATATTTGTTTTACTTAGTAGTGGTATTAAATTAACAGTTTACATTCGGCTGATATTAGAGTTTGGGTAGTGTTAACATTTGGGTCAAACAGATTTATTTGCAACATATTGGGGGAAAAAAGGTGATGTGACTTTTGTTCTTTCCCTTCCACACTTTTCTGATTTGCACTGAAACAGTAATGAGAAAGCAAATGTATGATTGTTTTTTCCTTCTATAATAATTCTTATTTGAATTCCTTAGACGTTTTATGATCTTCAGTATTGAAGAGCCAGCTTGTTCATAACTCGATGTCTGCACTTGCAGGACCTAAGCCCTTTTCGCAGGCTTTGAAGTAACGGCCACTAACCATTACAGCTCATTCTGCTGTGAAGTGGAGCTGCACAGTCAGGGTGGCACGGCTAGCCACTGCTGCTATCTTGCCCTTGCAGCTCATACCAGCCAGCAGTAGAAGCAAAACAGTATCCAGTTAGTAGAGATGCCATAAAGATATGCTAGACTGGCCATCTGCCATACATGAAAGATAGCATCCACTCAAAGCATGTGTCTCCCACTCTCTATACTTCCTCTGTTGTCCTGGGCTTACAGGAGACTGCTGTTGTTTCTGGTTTTGAAGTTATGCAGAGTTGATATTGTGCTAGCACAGGTCTTGCAATGTGCAGCGGTGGTGAGTGTCAAATAACTTATGTTGTGTGTTTCCCCAAGATTAAGAATTTAGGCAGTTTGTTATAGCAGAAGGATCTAATCGCGTATCCTTACTGGGGTAGACGATTTTGTGAAGGGAGCACAGGTGCTTGGAGCTCCTTACGCTGCTGTGGCATTGGGAGGTGTGTACTTTCTCTACATGGTAGATTTTAAGAGGTTGAATCTTCAAAATTGATCATGTAGCAATTTTTGGCTTGATTTTAAAACAACAAAAAAGCTATTCCCTTTCATTTATATTCTAGTCCTGGATATGTGGAAATGCTTTAGGGCTCTGGATTTAAATGAGAAGAGGATTTGTGAGGTTCAGACACTTAGGATTTGAATTCTACAGCAGGAGAAACGAGTGTGATAATTCAGGAAATCTGTCATTCATGTTTCACCTACTGCTAGGAACACTTTTGTCTTTGGGTGATTCAAGTTTCAAATAAAGTTCTGGACATTTGGAAGGAGTCCTCTATTTCAGTCTGCTGCTGTTCCTCTCAGGGAAATATTTATCTTCAAATTAGGGGTGTAATAGGGGGTGTGTTTATCAGCTCTTTAAAATGAGAAAGCGTTGGTGCAAATGTCTTGGGTCTTCAGAGTTCAGTGGCGAATATTTTTGTTTTGTTTGGACACAAAAGAAAGGAAGGTGCTTACCAAATTTATGGAAGCACTTTAACATTTGCTTTTTCAGGTGTGTGAAATGGCTGGCACTTACTTCCAGGTCTATATCATAATCTAATAAACCTTTAATCCAGAAGAGTCTTTAAACCACTCTTTCTGAGTACTTTAAACTGTTGTATCTGCCCGCCTGTAAAAGATGGATAGTATTACCATTCACCTGGGAACTATCTTCATTAATAAATTTGGATGAAATTCCATTCACTCTTTTAATCTGTGCTTGATACAGAGTTCTGCAGGTGCAGTCAAAGGTGAAATTGGGGGGAAAGAGGAGGAAAAAAGAACATCTAACTTCATAGTAGAAAATTTTTCCCTTTAGTTTTTACCATTCTGACATACCACTTCATGTGATCGTTCACTCTTACTTCCGCAGCACCAAAACTAGCTTTTCAACAGGCTCTGTTAACATCAAATACAAATATTCTTTTTCCTCTGTTGATGGTAATTAAATGCAATAGAGATCATCTTGAACTTGAAAATGCAGGCCATGGTTCAGAACTGGGATGTACAGGTTTTTTTAGAGTATGTATCTTTTTGTTGATTTATATTTCATGGGTATGTGAAATTCTGGGAATTCTATCTCAGTACTTCTGTAATTTGTGTACAAGCAAAAAAAGATGGAAAGGCCTCATCTGCCTGTTAGTAATTATAATAATAGAAATCTAAGAACCCTCATCTGTTGCTCGTCTGTTTAAAGCAAGATTTAGTAATCTGGAGCAGTACTGAAGATCACATACCTTTCTTTTGTTCAGTCCCCTACTTAGCAGAAACATCAATGCTAAGAACATTTCATTTTCTGGTCTGTGAAATTGTTTAATTTGTGGTTACAATGCCTTTAATTTCAGGAATGCATATCCTTCTCCAGTCAGATAGCACCTCGGTGCCAAAGTGTAGCTATTGGAGCCCCCTCGTACTGTGCATTGTGTTGTGCACTGTACACACAATGCTGTGTATTGTGCCTGTCGTGGCAATAAGCCCTATGGGAACCCTCCTAGCTAGACAAGGCCATGAGTAATCTGGAATGACTCACAAGTTAGTTGTCTGACTTGTGCATTGATTTGCCAGCTAGAATTACCTCGGTTTTATGCATGATGAGGACACCAAGTGAAGTCATTCTCCTCTTCCAACATGCTGAATTTCATAAAACCTGTAAGAACTGAAAGGAGGAGGACTTCTACTCTTTTTCAAATTTGGTTGAAATTGGCCAAAGGTTAAATGGTCAGTGGCTCCTCAAAGATGGGCTAGGACGGTTGCAGAAGCCTTACTTTCTTAAGGAGCGAGGTTTCTGCCTTAGTGAGTTTAGCAACTAGTGAAACATTCCTAAAACTTTAGAAAAGAATTTCCACTATCCTCACTTTACATCTGATAAAAAAGTGATCCCTGCACCCCCCTCCCTGCCCTGAATTCTGCTACAGAAGGGACAGATGAGTTATCTGACGAGCATGTTAAGTGTTTAAGTGTTTTAGAACTTTAGAGTCACCAACTTTGGGTTCATCTACAGATGATGAAGACTCAAAATAATTATGACTGTTATGTGAAAGCAGATTCTACTTTCAATGAGTTTATAAGTTCAACAATGTGAATATTTTAATTTTTCTCAATATATTCTACTGCTTTCTATCAAAGATATTGAATGGACCAAATCATAGTACATGCACCATGAATGCCAACTAGTTCTTTTTCCACCTGCCATTGGAATATTACAGATCAATTTAGCAAGAGCATTAACAGCAACCATTTTTATTCCCCTTACTCCTTTTTCAAATCCCAGAAGATGAATTCTTATGTAGTCAGTTCAACATGTAGATGACCAATTTATGTTGTAATTCCTAAGCCAGTATGTTTAGAATTTATGCTAGCTACAGCTCAACAGTGCTGAGCATTCCCAAATTCCTTTTCTTTACTTGCATGCATTCTGGCAGCAAACATTATTCTTTTTGGTTAACCTGTCTTTCTAAGATAATTAATTTGTATTTGGAGCTTTCAAAAAGATTTTAATTAAAAGTTAGATTTATGCCAAAAGGTTTCCTGGGATCCTGGGTTTTCTTTCTGTTTTATACTGTGTACACTTTTTCAGAATGCTGCAGTAAATCCACAGTCATGTAACATGTTCTGCAACTCTCAGAGATATCCTGGGAAAGTCGATTCCACCTACTGTTTTTTCCAGATTAGACTGGTTTATAAATTGGTCTGGAATGTGAATTTCCTTCTCTGTTGTGGTCTTTTGTTAAAAGCTATCTTTACATCATGATAAAACTTTTCTTTAAAAAACAAAATACTTAATTTCATTAATCTGTTTAGCAATACCAATATAATGAGCCATAATATTGATTTTTTTACTTAGGATTTAAAATCTCTATTTCTTTCCACAGAATTAAATGCTTCAAACTGATACTCAACCTCCTTACAGTCCCCTCTTTAATTTAGTTGTTATAATTAGGCATTAACTGGTGTCGGTGGTATAGCCAGTTACAAGCCATTCTGTTCTGCTTGTCTTGATTATCACAGTTTAGATGTAAAGTAAATTAGAATGAAAGACTATACAGTCCAATTACAGATAAAAGCAGCAAACTCTACTGCTGTAATTAGATGCCAGTACTATTTTTCTTAGATTTTCTATCTCTGAGGGCATTTCTTGTAGCTACTTTGCTGAAGCTAATGTTTAAAGATTTTATAAATGCTGTGTGTCTTTCTGGCATCATCTTTGCTCCTTAAACTTTAAGTGGCCTGTTCTGAGGTGCAGGATCTGTGTCTATGTATTCCTTGTCCATGATAGATTTTTCTTTCAAGGTGATGTAACGTTATCCATATTATGAGTGTATAGACCTTAATAAGCATGAGTGTGAAATAGTTAACATCCGTGTGTTCAAACCTTTCCATTTGTAGTAGTGAGGAGGTATCTGCTTTTTGCCATAATGCAAAATAATACCATCCGTTTCTCCTCTGTCACAGCAGATGTAAGAGTGGGCATGCTGAGGGTTCTGCTGTCTTCCACCTATGTGACTTCTTCACCAGAGGACAGTCACCTTCACAAATCTGCTGTGAACCTGAGTCTCTGGTGTACCTCACTGATAGTCACACGTTTTAAACAGCACCTCCCAGAATTATTCATTAAAAAGAGTCTCTGCTTCAAAGAGTTCATGGGATAAGGGGAAGACAAAGACACTCAGCAGGCAATTGACTCAAGGTCATATAAAGTTTCCTGGCTCCCAGTCCAGTATCCTACAAACCTTGTTATCTTCCTAAGAAATCTTTATAAACTGGCACACAAGCATCCATAAAATAGCAAAAAACAATGTAGGTTGGATTGGCTTTGATGTCCTTTGCGGAAAAGAATCAAGTTCTTTATGAATGGCAAAAAAGCCCTAGATCCAAATTCACTGAAACGTGATGAACCAAGCAAGAACCGTTTCATCCTCAGCAAGATGGTCACTGTAAATATGACATTTTTGGTACTTTTACCAGTAAAGACAATGCAGCCAGTTGTGCTAAGAGAGTTTGTAAATGCAAGGAGTAGTTTATGCCAGCAAAAATACAAATTCTGTTGTATTCATCCTTAGATCCTTGAGGTAAAAAGGAAGTACCTTTCTAATAATTTAGGAAAAGTCTGGTGTTTGCTATAGCTGATCAAAAGCACCTGATAGAATAATTTTTGTACTGAAAATTTCAAATGTATGATTTTGTTGTGGGAAATAGTTAATATCAGTTAACATGTTGGTGGAACACTGCATAAAATAATTGGCTTCAACCATTTTGTTTTGGCAAACTTGTTTCGAGTCATTCCAATGCATACTAAGTATTACGATTAGTGAGCATTAGTATTATATGTGTTATGCTATGTTTAGTGTTTATTATATACTCTATTTTACATGCTACAAAATCTGAAATTATTTGAATCAGAGTAAGCTTGGTGAAGAAATAATGTCTTTATGAATTTTTTTCTGGGATAATATTTTACTAGAAAATAAAATAATTGTTTTGCAACAATTACAATTCTTTTTTTCAATTGAAATAATTGAAATGCCAGTTATTGAGCAGTTTTCTAGCCCTTTAGCAATCAGTGATATGTATTATATGTCACTGAGTATCCAAAGTGTTATTCTGTAAAGTCATAAAATATCATTTATACATGATAAAACTTTCAAACTAGTACAAATTCTTATCAGTAAGGGATAGTGCCAGAAATTATCTCAAACAAGGAAAATGAGGAGCATATTGCTCATTATGTGTGAAATTTGCCTGACTAGAGTACAGTCCAGCTGCTTGGTTTTTAAGTCAGTCTCATATACTCTTTTAGAGGAGAACTAAACCTCTGGAGCAGAGCTTGGGAATAAGGCTGTACTACTATTGACTGAAATGGCAGCTACAACTCTTTCACACCACTTGAATGACATACTTGAAACATCAAAGGCATCTATATAAGAGCTCCGCGATGGACTTTACGTTGTCTGGAGAACTTGTATCACTATAGAAACAGGAAATCTAAAGAAATTTTATGTGAGTATCATAATATTAGAGACCATTATTGGGGTGATGTTATAACTGGTAGTAAAAGAGATTTAAAAAACATACTTGTATTATCGATGTTTCTCTCCTACCTGCTGTGTTTGAGTACCATTTTAATGTACCAGTAAAGTGGAAAAGACTCATGTTGTTTGATTCTCTAGGGTAAAGTTAATTGGTAATTTAAACGAAGATGAGAATCAAAAAAACATTTAGTAAGTTTCATTTTTCAAAGCAATGTTAAAACTTCCTGTTTCACAGCAAACGTACAGAAAATTATATATGTTGATTTAAAGAGATTCAGTTTTACTTGATTAATTTTCTAAAGATCATTTAAGGTGTAAGCAAAGCATATATTTTCTTGTGAAACTAAATTGGTCTGACCCCTTGCTAATTTTACCTACAATTAGTTTGGTGTAATTATCACAGCATACAATTTAGTCTGCTTCCACAAAAAATTATTGTTCATGGGGCCATAAAACTCTTTAAAAATTGCTTAATGAACAACTCAGCCATGAGTATGTCTTAGAAGATGAGAATTGCTATTAAATATGTAGAACATGAAGATGCAATATGTGTCCGTTGTACATAACAAACCTGGTATAAAACCAACCCCCCAGGACACTCTGCAGTGTGGAAAAATAGCATGAGGTCACATAGTGAAAGACTGTATCTAAACATATCAAGCTGAAGTAAGATGACGTGCAAGCTAAATCCTGGTATCTCCTGATTACTCAAGGCTTGGATTTTCCACCTTAGTATTATCTTAACATGAACTCAGGTTTTCTTCTGTTGGTGGTGGTTTTTGTTTTTAATGAAAATGGTGGCATCATTCATATGTAGGAGTTTGGACTGAATTACATACGAATAGTTAAGGTAAAATTTGTTTGGTGTCAGTGCTTCCTAAAGCTAGGAGACCTACATACCAAGCACCAGACATTGTGATTTTAATTTCTTTTTTCAAGTAAAGGAAATTGCTGAAACTTCTGCCAGACTTGAACCAGCCAGCAGTCCAGAAATGAGGATCAGCCCATAGCTAGAATATTCAGATACCTATACAGCACCTGTACTTTCACTAGAATTGTTCCACATCTTATTTTTGCTGTGTAAAACCACAGAATTAGCTTCTAATTTTTAATAAATATGCTTTGCTCATAAGAGGAAGCAAACCAGATTTCTTCATTAATTCTTACAGAGACTGAGGCAATTTTCCCTTTATTTCCTCTGTAGACAATGATAGAGATAAAGATACCAAGTCTCGTTGAACCTTTTTTTTCCTCAGGTGAAAAAAAGAAGGGGAAAAAAAAAAAGGCAGAAAAACTGCCTGCAGTTTTACAGTTATGGCTAGAGGGAGACATTTCCTTCTTGAGCTCTTGAATTTACTGGGGATGAACCCTTTCCATGACAGCTCAAAGGTTACATAGAAAGTAATAAAAAACCAATAACCCTTCACTTTCAACACAAGAGTACTTGTATTTTGTATTCTGTTGTGGAAACCAATGCTGCTCAAGGAGATTCATTCCTTAGAACAGCAGCTTTTTGTGGAAGAGATCTGTAGATAGATCTGGATTAATTCTCTATGCGTAGT
Source organism: Gymnogyps californianus (assembly GCF_018139145.2). NCBI lineage: Eukaryota > Metazoa > Chordata > Aves > Accipitriformes > Cathartidae > Gymnogyps > Gymnogyps californianus. The sequence goes on from NC_059482.1 coordinate 12,707,724, forward strand.
ATGATGCCATTGAAAAAAAAACCAAACTTGCCAAGGAGTCTGAAATGAGATTTCCAATGAGATATAAATAGCACCTAAAGCCAACCTGGGGTTTTAGGTAAGTGCAGTCAACATGGGTTTTGTATTATGTCTCCAGAATTAGGGGGAAAGGATCATTACCCTTTTCACTTAGCAAGAGCAATTTGAATCATCTACGTTTTAACCTATGCATTTTCTGTAGCATCTATCACCGTATTAGCATGATGCTGATGTATGATTTCTCCTCTTCAGCAACCTTTTTCCTTAAACCACTTTTATGGGTTGAAATCTTATCATGATTTCCTACTGCCAAAGTGTATTAAGAAACCTGTTTCCATTGCCAGTTTGTAGCAGGAAAGATGTACTTGAGCTTCAAAATATTGTTTCTATTCTAATTTTTGTCAACAGTGTACAATAAAGTCTTTTGGGTGAGATTTTCAAGATGCACACAATATTAGTCAAAATAGTGTCAGTCATAAAAGTCCCTTTGTCTTTAGTGGACAAAAAGGTAAATAATGCATGTTTTAAAATCCTACTGTCATTTATTGTAATACTTTGTGGCTTCATAAGATCTTATTTCCTTGGTTGCCATACAGCCTCCAGAAAGCATCGTCTTGGGCACAACTCAAGACCTCTTTCCCTAGTAAAGTAATGGAGTACCTTTTGGCAACCTTCCAACTAATAGTCTGCTCCAGATGACGTTGCTTACAACTTCTAAGAAGCACGGGAACAGGCAGCGACTGCCTTATTCTTTCAGTCAAATAAACAATACATGTTTTGGTAGGTTGGGATGTGGTAAAAATAAATCAAGCTGCATGAGCAGTAAGCAGAATTCATAAGCAGAACTGTTTGACTTCGGACGTTGAGTTGCCTACTATCAAGTTCAGAAAGGAATTCCAGACAATACCTTGTGGCAATCAAATGGTAGGCTCAGTTTCTAGCCTGGCTTCTCTGTAAGGAAAACGGCCACACTCTAAAAGAAATAGTGCCTTTTGGCAACAAAACTAGCAGGATGAGGGCTACTGTTTAAACAGTTCCACAGCTCAGATCTCTTGGCAATTCAGATACTGGAAGTCTAAGCACGATATATCATGATGTTACAACTGTGTACAGTATGATACAGGATGAAATCACGTGGAAAAGCAAAACCTTCTGTTTGCTTAAGTAACAGTGCATTCACCGTGGTTATCAAAGTGGTCAGCTCTGTAAGTGTAATTAACAATTTGGATATTCCTGCTTGTTTGTTCCTTGCATACTGTAAGTAAAGATCTATCAGCAATTCATGAGAGTTAAGCCCAGAAAAGTATTGTTATGAGTCTGTTGTATAGAAAACAATGGTATAATTGAGATTATTTGTCCATTTCATGGGAAGAGTCACAATACCTGTAAATGTGTTGATTCCACTGTCTTTAATTCTCTATTTTCCTTGTATGTACTCAGTGCACATCATTTTACTGGTCTGTCAGAGACCCTCAAAATAGCAGTAATTAATCTTTAGTGATACTGAGTATTCTATTAGCTGTGAATAATAACTTTTACTTTCACTGAGAGGGGTTTTTTTAACCTTTGTGGAATGCGAAGTATTGTTCTCTAGTTACAACGAGGAGAGAAATATAGAGACAAACTGTAGTCATGGGAAAGTTACTATAAGCAATTCAGATCAAATGTTTAATTGGTACAAACTGGCCTTACTCCATGTTTTGTATGCAATTATAACTACCTTCCTGAAGACTAGATTTTGCCCTCACAGACAGTAATTTGAGATTTTTTTTTTTTCCTACAGATGTTTTTTCCTCTATGTACTAGATGACTGTCTACAAGACTAACAACTGTACCTGGGTATCAGGCTCAGGGACATCCTTTTTTTTTTTTTTTTTTTTTAAATAGCCAGTCCAAAACCCAATCTTTTTGGAGATACAGCAGAGAAGGGTTATACGATACTTACAGTATCTGTATAACTACCTTGACTAAGCAAAGAATTAAGTTAATATCCATTGCACCTTATATTTTAAGATCTTATGTTTGAATCTTTCCACAGAAGTTGGTGGAAACACTCCCATAGAAATTACCTTGGAATCAAGAGTGAAGCCTGGCTCTAAAGATTTTTCTCTCTGTCATCCCACACATTACTTTCACCTACAAGAATGACAGTCATGACTATTTATGTTGGAAACTCTACACTTAGGTCTCCTGGAGTTTACACGACCCAAATATTTAAACAAGTGGTTTTAATATTTTACAGTCTTTTAAGTATCAGATGGAGTTCAACTTCATATTGCAATTTGGAATGTGCGTTTACTTAATTTGATTGAGTAAATTGGCTCAATTATTTAGGGTGGGGAAGGATAGTTTAAAATTTGTAAATATTGCTAAAGCTTATATAGCAGTTTAGTAACTATTTATTATTTAGATCTACTATGCTTCTTTCCAACAGCAGAAAGAATTAGTTTTAATAGATTTCTAAAAGCATATGTGTGTGTGTATATACATAAAGGTTTTTTATGCATATACATATGCATGTTTACTGTATGTGCACTTGTGTACACAGTAAATGGTATGATACTAATCTTAAAAGTAGTAAATAATGGGAATAGGAGCAGGATAAAAAACAAAATGAAAAAAATAATTAAAACAATAACTATTCCATGCATTCTGAGCGTATCACACAGAATTGCATTAGGAAAAACAATAAAAAATGTGTTTCTAATCTGATAGTTAAAAACCCAATAAATTAATGAAAATAATGGATTTTATCCAAACTAGTTGAATATTTAGCTTATAATTATTTTTTTAGTTGATGATGCAGTAGTTTTAGTTACATACTGGGTTGCTAAAGTGTAATTAGTACTAGTGTTATCATTTTAAGAACAAAATGAATGGAGATTATATATATAAATATGTTCTTAAGGATTCTAGGATGGCTGTGATTCAAAAAAAGAAAAAACTTTTCTTTGAATGACATATTAAAAAGAAACAGCTAAGACATTTTGGAATGTGTTAAGACCTGAGGAAATGAATTAATGGGTCAATAATGTGATAGTACTACCTACAGGCAGTTTGGTTTAAGAGATACTTCATTTTAGTCACAAAATTTGTGATGTGGTTTGCGATTCTGGAATCTTTTCAGTTGCACAGTTGAAATTACTTATTTCAGAAACAATGGATCAAGAAACTATGTTATGAAAGTGCATTTACATTGATGAAACATATTTTCTGTCTTTAGTTTTTCTCATTTTGATCATCCTCATATGTTTTCCTCTCTTTGGTCTTTTGTGTCCTGAAAGACTACATGTGATTAGAAGTTAAATTTAAATTGCATGGATAAATGATTAACTTATTAGAAATCACAATTCACAACTTAATTTATCACATGCCTCCCTAATTTTTCACATGGTGATTATAAATGGGGGCTATATGAAAAATAGGAGACATATAAGATAAATTGCAAAACCATGTGATAAATGTACTTATCATGCACCTTTTGGCAGCCTTACCTCCTCTCTGCTCCCTCATCCATCTCTCCTGGGACTTATTCTAATGCTCTAAACCTATGAGCAGAGTCAATCAATTACTGAAATTTTAAAATCAAACTCTTCTAGAACGGTTTTATCCCCTTTGTGCCAAATGGAGAATTGCCTTGTCCAGTTTCAGTCCTGCCAATTTTCTGTGCAGAAGTGCTATGGTTATTGTATGGTTGATCGCTTTTTGATTCTGGAAAGTGGTGATTCCTAACATTCCAAAGGGATACAGACTTTGCTTTCTCCCACATCTCCTACATGATATTATACACATCGAATGAGACATCTCTGTGTATGCCTACTTCAGAGCTAGCTAGCTCTGTGTGTAATGAAGCCTGTCTTCTGGAGATCACTGGATCATATTTAAAACTGTATTTTACATGCCCATAACATGGTTTGCAAAAGTTTATCACTGAGCTGCATTCTAACATGTTTTCAGAGACACTTTTCTAAAACCAAATTTCAACTTTTATAAACAGTAGGTATGCAAAAAACATTGCAAATGGTTTGACATAATAAATAAAGTGTATTTTCAATCTTTCCTTGTATTCAAACTGGGAAAAAACTTTGTACATGTTCCAGAATAACTTCCTCAACTGCAGAATGAACTATTCCTAGAAAGGGGAGAAGGTAAGGGGAAAACTCAGTAAAAATAATTGAAACCAAGCAAGGATTTGTTATTTTTACATGTTAGTGATATTCCAGATGTAATACATATTATTATATTCAAGTATATTACAGTATAATATTATAGTATTATATTGTTATATATAATGTATATGTAATGTGTGTCATTTCATATATAATGTACATTATTAGTATATTTAAGTATATTTTAGCATATCGTGTAAACAGAGTGACTTTTTTTTTCCAATGGAGAAAGAAATGTTAAAGTTCCTGTACAACTGATCCGAGTTTAAGTTTGTAATTTCATTTACATAATCTTTTTTCTGTACAGGGAGAAATGATTCTTTCATTTCTTTGTATTCTTTGGATAGTGGAACCAGATGAGAAAAATGCTTGTGTTGGCACTTCCCCAAAGGGAAATACAGATTGTGATGTTGGCGAAGATGACTTCAGCAAATAGTGCACATAAAAAGCTAGCATTTCATGCAAGTTCATAAGAAGAAACTACAGAATAGAATAACTTTTATGAAGAAAGTCTATGTCTTACTTGGTGAATGGGTCCCTGTGCTACCATAATAACGCCCAGTTCTACAACTACAAACACTTATTTGTTCAAAGTGAATATTAACATTGTAATTTACTATCTAATTACAATTTTATAGTAATAACTTAAAATGTGTTGTTAAAAAGCATTGCATTCACTGCCTCACACTATCAGACTGTTCTTAGCAGTGTAGTGTGTGATTTTTGTCAATATACAAGCATTACAGAGATTTCATAGAAAGCATTGACTTGGATTTCAAAAATTTTCATACTCCAATCTTTTTATAAAATAATTTTTTTAGAAAGCTACTATTAGTGCTCCAATATCACAGTCACATTGCAGCTGATGAATAACTTCTGTAAGCTTTAATGAAGGCAGGCTTAAGCCCTCTGAACAATCAGTTTGCATAGCAAGCCTTATTCATGTAAAAGGCCTATGCATTTTATTTCTCAAGGAATACATTTCACTCATTTGCAAGGTTCCAAAGGAATGGGTTAATCTTGTAAAAGACTTTTGTCAGCTAATCTGAAACACTTTTCACTTAAAGCTACAGAATTAAAAGCCAATTGAAAAAAAGAATGCAATATTAATACTTAGAAATAGGGCATTATTAAAATATATTTAGTTGCTAGTGAAGATTACTAGAAGATGTGATTTTTGAAAGAAAATTATTGTGAAAGAACTGCAAAAATAAATTTTAGTAGCAATATCACTGGTGTACTTTTAAAAAAAAATTTATTACCTTAATCTTAACTTACATCAACCAGAAAATTTTCAGATAAGTTAAATTCTATTAATTTCCATTTATTTCAAGTTGATATAAATTACTGTTGTATTAAATTATATTCATAACAGTTATTAACAGTAAAAAATAAGGATTGATAATTATGGTATGATAGCAGTGCAGACTGAAAAATAACTGATGAATATCAGGGTGTAAAAATCCTGGGACATCTCAAATAAAAGTACGTGGTAACTGTCAATAGATATATCTCTATTTTAAGAGCCACCCTAACAAATTATACCAAGATGTTTATTGTATTGAAGATGTACAAGGCCTGTAGATTTCTTCACACACATGGATTGTGTGGGTGAGTTACTTAAACATGCCTCTTTATTAAATATATATATATAAATATTATATATTTATATAATTACATATTATATTAAATATTATATATTATATTAAATATAGTATAACATATATATATGTTATGGGCTTGATAGGGCATTTTTGTCTGATAGGCAAAAGAAATCACAGTTTTGCAACTTACAACTTCATGTCTTTACTCCTGAAGCTAAAAATGCTATCATAACTCAGCAGTCAATTATTATTTTATACGTAATATGAAGTGTAGTGAGTTCCACTAATGGTATCAGATTGCTGCCTGGTAGAGCACAAAGTTATAGGTTTTTCCCACTGTCTGTGGATAAATACAGTATCAAAGCCCAAGCTGTTTACAGAAGAAATTCACTGTTTCTTCTTCTTATCAATAAAGTTCAAATTTAAATTTCCTTGAAACAGCGGAGTGTATGTTTTTTGTATGACTTTACCCTTAGAAATCCTCCCTGCTGGTCTTGCTCCTGAGAGAAAGGTGAAGGAGCACTGTGACCATCGTTTCCAATCTTCCTGTTGTCATTTATGCCATCGCAGAAAGAAAAGCTCCAGAGTTCAGATGGGAGAAAGCAAGCAGTGGCTGGGGAATAGCTGATATTTCATTGATTTTGTTGCTTTGCTAAATTGATTGTTTTCTTGCTAAGGAAATGAACAATCGTGCACCATTCTTTATTGTTATCAGCTGATTGTACTTGTTTTACTGCATAATTTTGCCAGTCATAGAGGGTTTTTTGCAATATTGTGCAGTAGAATGAGTCTGAACTAAAATGAATGCAAACATTAAAAGCATACATTCACAATGCAGCATGTGCAAAAGCCTACGAGAATTTGTGGATAACTTTGCCTAGACAAGCAGTTTTTAAGCCATCCTAAGATATGGGTGTTCAACCTCATGAAATTATGCATGAAACAGACTGGGTTTGTTGAAGTGTTCTGAGATGGAGCAAAGCTGGCATCTGTGTAGCCGGATAGATGTGAGCTGGTACCGTTATCAACGGAGGCAGATACAGGTGGCACTGGGGCAAGCAAGCAGCTTGAGGGACGTTCAGGGGGATTTTCAAGGGACAGCAGAGATTTTTCGATGTAAGTAGAATATGATTCATTAACGAGAACAAAACCAAGCGAAGCGCCTGTGCCACGTGGGGAGTGGGACTGTGTATCCCTGGGGAATGCTATTCAAAAATTACTAAAGAATCATGGGGAAGGGCTCCCTGAAAAGCTAATGTATGAGAGTTTGCTGATAATCCTACTATTTGGGGGATATAAAATTTTTTTTGTAGGGAAAAGTTGTAGTGTTTCTCATTCTTCAGTGGGACTTTGTTTCTATGAAAATTATGCTAAGACAGCTGCAGTCATTAGAGAGACATCATAATTTTGCTTGTAAGGTCATCTCTTCTGTTGAAAGTATTTTGTCACAGGATAGAGATGGCTACTTTCACTGCCAAAAAGCCACTTTAAAAGATTGACAAGAGAGATTAAAGAGGATACAGAAATTTGGAAGACGTTCTTTTAACCTTTTAATGTGGTGCCATCTTGGCAGCAGTGAGTCCGTGGTGAGATTAGTTAGGGACCAAGCATTTCTGGTATTGTGTTCCTTTTTTTGTCTCTTTGCATTTGGGCTATCAATTAACAGCAATTTCACCAGGGCAGTAAAGCAAGAGAGTAAACAGTAAATAAGCAGCAAGCAAAATTAAAAACAGTAATGAGCCTTACGAATATGGGGGCGTTATAAGGCTTGAAATGCATTTATTTTGGAGCTTAGTATGTTCTGGGAAAACAAAATGACTTTGTGAACGTATTGTCTCATTTTACATTGCAGAGATTCTGTTTATTGGCCCTGGAGGCTGACAAGGAACCAACACCTGTGCCCGAACGTTTTCCGAACCTTGGCAGCGACAGGCACGTTCCTTATGCAGCAGGGTCGTAGTTCCAAGTGTGCTCAAGGCATGGGAGAGTAGCAGACTTTACCCTTGCAAGGAAAAACAGGTTAAGTAGCAAAACTACTGGGGCGGTGAATTCACTAACGTGACTCATCTTCCTGAAAACTGGTGCTTCTGTGACTGTGCACCACTAGTGCAAACTGCAATTTATGGTAATTTTGTTTTGGTAATTGAATACCGGGCATGGGAGATCTCATCAGAATTGGGAAACCTCGAGATACTTAGTTTCTCTGTCAGTTAAAGCAATTAATAAATTAATGTTTATAGTGCCTTTTAGCATGGATCTTAGCTACAAATAGCATTTGCATTTTGGGATGGGAAAGCGTTTGTTTGTTTGTTTGTTTGGGGGTTTTTTTGGCCCCTAAATAAAGTCTAACAGAGAAAGGCAAAACAGTAAAGATGTGTCCTGTGTTAAATAAGATTTGTGATTATTCTGAATCATCTCAAAAATAGTTCAATGAATACTTATGCAAGATTAAACAGCTGTGCAATCCCCAGGGTTTGGCAAAGGAGAGATTAGTGTTTTACCTATCAATAAGTTCAAGGTTGATTACTTTAGCAAAATGTCAGTTTTTCATTAAAACAGCATTTTACATAAGTGAAAATCCTGGTCTGTAATGTCACTTCCACGGTTTCTGTGTGGCCATATCTACAATAAGGGTAGAATTTCATTAAAGTAAGGCCTGAAGCATACGCAGATGGATTTTATTTTTAAATAGGACTATCTATATAGATTATAAGAGGAAAGTTTTGTGAATATGGTATTTCAGGAGCACTAGGAAGCAATTAGGATCATCCATTTAGTGAATTTTGGTGGTCAGAAAGGCATTAGCTAGGATCAGGTTTTCTCATTCATCATACCCTGTTACTTATGGATAAACAAGGTGATACGGTGTCTTGCTAATTCTCGAATATCATTATATAATATAATAGTGTTCTTGAGAGGCTGTTGAAGGCCATTTCCAATTACCATTGTATATAGGAAACATTGGTTTTAAAACAGTGAGGTTAAGTTTGACGCAGCAAACAAAATGCAATTGGGTCATCTGTGTGTGTGCTGTGTTGAGAGAATGGTTATTTCTGTGTGTATGTACACTGCAGGAGAGAACAATTTTGTGTATTGAAAGCTTGAACTGATCGTGACAGTGAGAAAGGTATTTGGCTTTTTAAGATAGAATTCTAGAGGCCAAGATCACTGGGTTCATGCTACTACCCAGATGAGTTTGGGAGTGTGCCAAGAAACTAAAAGCAGTTGATAAACCCCAGAAAAGTAGTAAATCAAAAGCTACAAAGCTTTTGAAAATTTTAAGAAGCTGGGGTATACACAGGGATGATCATAGAATTCTGAAAAAGAGCTTGATTACTTCACGGAGAATGTTATGTGCCAGCATGTTAATGGTCAGACCCTAAGAGCTTTGCACTTTGATTCTAATGAGTGCTCCAGAAGTTTGGATGTTTATATGAACATTATCTCTCTCTCAAACGATGAGCTTAAAGCCCTAACTCTGCTGGGGTTTTATGTGTATCCTTTAATCTAGACTCTGTATTGGTGGGATTATTCACATGATTGAGGTTTTGCAGGCTTGGTCCCAACGTTTATACAATGGATTATATTGACGCATTTGCTACATCATCGGTCCAAATGAATTCAGCTGTGTTTATGCATACACTGCTGTATAAACCAGAACTCACTTTCCCATGATATCGTGTAGTAAAGAACATGAGTTGAATGGTGCACTATTCTTCTGTATCAAACAAGCAATAGACAAATCTCAGATCCTCTATTCCACTGCTTTGAACTTCATTCAGGAGCGTAATCTGATACTGAATTGTTCTCAATATATTGCTTAAAAGGCAAGATCCCCATGTGCCACTAAGCTGCAAGTTCTAGAAGCACAAAAATTCTTGCTGAACCTTTTGGGGGAAAAAGAATGGAAAACTCTCTATAGGCTTTATGTGCATCTTGAATATGTGTTCTTGAACTGTTTCCCTGACCATTTACTAATACTCTTCTGTCTCCTTTCTTCTGTTTGCATTGCCTGTATGGTAATAACGTATCCATTGCTTATCATATTCCTGGCCTTTCCTGTCCCTTGTTTTCTCTAAGTTTAGTGTGAGCTCTTACTTGGCATTATAGGTATGTGTATGATTCATTTCAAGAACATTGGTAATCCCAGTGATATCAAAAGGACTGTTAGTACGCAATTAGTATGCACATACCTAAGTACCTAGCTGAGTTGAAGCTTATGTATTCAGAAATATGGATGTACTTGCAAAATCCATTGATTTCAATCCACATCAGTTGAACTGTTCCCATTTTCAGTAATGAGATTTTGAACAGGCTCCATATGAAAACAGGTTTAAGCTACTTGTACAATAGCCGACCTCAGAAAGTGCCTGAAAAAAATGGTTGCACATTGGGAAATTAATGTTAATAAATAGTAATTCAGACCTGTAAACTATGGCAAATACCACACCAGTCATCACAGCTGGCATGCCATTGGCTTTTCATGACTGTGTGCTTCTAATTTATCAGTTGTTCTCTTGCATCAAAATCAGTTAAATAGGTACAAGCTTTATTACATACAGAAAACTGCATTAAAAGAACATCTTAAAGTTGCAAAGTTAGTAACTCCAAAGTTAGTAAATACCTAATTAAGGTAAGAATTATGTTAGTAGCCTTAATTCATCTCCCTTGTCTGTACTTAGAGTGATACAGTGCTAACTACATGATCAGAGCGCTGTTTGTTTCTGTGGGACCAAACCTCCTTTAGCACATAGAAATAAACATTGTTGAGTGAGAAGTTATTCATTCTTTTTGCCTTCCCTGGTTAAGGTGTGATCTCAGGCCATATTTACTGTACACTATTCACATTCTGCTTTCAAGACATTAATCCTTCTCTGTGAACTTTTCTGTGGTGTTCATCATGCATCACAAGTACTGATTTATCACAGTATTTCCATGAAATGAGGAACTGCTAGTATCTCTGATTTTTAATATGAGGAGTTGTGGCACATATCCAATTAAATCCAAAGTTTCCACTATTTTTCCTTGCCCAGGATGAGACACTGCGCTCAGACTATCTGCCTATAAATGTGGTCAAATATACATGTGTAGCCCAAAGTTTCTGGAACACGTAAGTTACAGGATTTGTCTGTTAGTCCCAATTCCCATGCTCATTCCCTCTGTTTACCAGAGTGCTCTCACTGCACTTTATCTCATCTAATTCCTGCTCTCAGTCTCTGTGGTAATCCAGTTTTAATGGCCTTATTTTTTCCACAGCAGCTTGTCTGATCTTGGCATTGTTTCCAAACCTTCCAAGACAAAAGAGGAGGTGACCGAGAACCTACTGAGGTCCACAGTGGCAGGGGAAAGGTAATGCTCAAATTGAAACTGGGGAGGATCTGCCTGGATACAAGGAAAAATAAATTCACTAAGAGGGTAATTAAGCTTTGGGACAGAGGTCCAGAGGTGGTGTGTACTCTCCAGTTTTTGGAGGTTTTCAAGACCCAGGTGGGCAAAGCTGAGAAACCTGATCTGAATTCTGGGTTGACCCTGCTTTGAGCGAGAGATTGGACTGGAGACCCACCAAGGTCCCTTCCAACCTGAGTGATCCCACGATTCTGTGAGAGCGTTGCTGGAGCTCTGTACTATAGCTCTGTAAGTTGCTACTAAGTAGCGGAGAATTGATTTGGTACATTTTGAGGTTTTCTTTTTTTCTTTTTCTTCTCCAGCTTTGGACTTGCCTAATTTAATTTATTGAAGAGGGTTGTCCCTCAGACCCCTTCCTTTATTACTTTCCCTCTTTTACAATTTCAGCTTCCCTCCCTGCCTCTGTTTTTTATATCTTTGCCCTCAAGTTTGGGAGCACAAAAGCATTTAAAGGAATGAGTTGCCAGAATTTAGTGGCAAAGCATTCTGTATTCTCTTTGCCTTGTTTTTGGAATGAGCTGTTTTGGCTGAAACTTTCAGAAAATAGTAATCCTCTGGAGGCAAACACCCGGGAGAGAAAATTGTATCCTGATCTGTTGTAGTTAGTTAGAGTAAAGGGCAAATGAAAACAGTGTGTTGTAATTAGAAGTATGAACAGCTTCATCTCTGATAAAGCTGATTCAGGGATTCAGCTATGATCTAAATCAGTAAGAGATTCCTAGTAAAATGAAAGAGGAAATGGTTTTTAATCGTAGGAGTTAAAGAGATGTCCTGCTAAACTTTCCCTGGAAAAATGGTTTATGCATGTGTATGAATACTTGTATACGCTCCTGGATATGCAGATACCTACCTGAAGAGGCATGAGGGGAAGCTTCCTCCCCTGAAAATGTAACATGTAATTAAGGAAGCAAACTTAGTGTTTGAAATAAATATTTAGATATAGATATAAATATTTTAAACCAGACATAATGTTAATTTTGAGGGCTTTGTGCAATAGTGTCAAGGATTTTGACTTAATCTACTAATTTGAAACGTATTTTTATAATAATTATTAAGAAAGCTGGGATAGCATGTTCCTTGATATTATATTTGTAAGACATTAATTAAACTAGTCATATTGTTACAGAATTTAGCTAGCAATTTTCAAAATGCTAATTGAAGTGGAAAGACATTGAAAACAATATTTTTAAAATTAGGTATTTTAAGCAATTTTGGTTTTTCCAGAATAATGTATCTCAGTTTGTTAATATTATATGCAATGCAAAATGAATTAATTGAGTTAGGCCCACACATTATTGATTACTATCCATCCTTTGCAACTATTTATTGCATATACCTTTTTTCATGTCTCAGCTGTGTTTACATTTTCTCTAGGGCTCAGCATCAGTAGCGTTGTTATTTTTGGTAATATTACTGTACCACTCACATTCAGTAAAACTTCATCTATTTATAAAGAGTTCAAAACCACTAAGTGGTGAAGAAAAAGTCTTACGATTTTCTGTGATCGGGATTTGGGTGTTAAATCTGACTTTGAAATCTTGTTCCATGGTCAGGGAATCTGAAACTGTTGCTAAAGTTTTCATTAGTTTTATAAGGAGAGGATTGTTTTGGCAGAGACCCTGAAAAAACTGAGTAGGTGAGTTGGAGAGCAGGGGAGTCACTGAAAATGTCTTCAGTGAATAAACGTGTAAAATTCCATGTGTCACAAACAGGGCTGATGCTGGGCTGTCCTGGGAGAGAGAATGTCAGGAAAAAAAAAGGCTGTAAAGCTCACCCCCAGTGATATGGGTAAAATAACATAATAATGAAAAAAGAGTCAAAATCAGGAGAGGATACACAGCCAAAAGCCATTTTAATTGTGAGGCCTGGTCTTCATACCTTTTGAAAATAAAATGTGCTGCTTCGTTGTCCTCTCTCTCTAGATCTCAGAGGCGTTTCTTCATAGTAACTCTGTATTTAGGCAGCTACCTCATCATTATTCGTCTAAGTCATCAAAATTTTAAAAAGGACTAAAAACCCTGATGTGTTATAAATAAAATATGGGAAGGAGGACAGTGATAGAATAAGAGTTCATTTATTTGAGGGAATACCCACCAGAAAGCCCTCACACATTATTTGCAATGTTTTCTTATTGTTTACATATTACAAAGAATAAAATGCAATACGATCAATAGTTAGAGCTGAAATCTTATAGAAGTGTGACAGTATATATACTCAATCTTCATTCAAAATTCACACAGTTTGTATTTCCTCCACTGTAATTGCCTCTGTACTGTGGCTTTCAATAGCTGTAGATTAACTCTGTCATAATTACTCTCTTTTTTCCTCTAATATTTTCATCCTTGCTGTAAACTGTAATTCTGTTACTTCCAGTACCGATATTGTGATATGTCCACTAAAATAACACAGTATCTGAAGACATATATATATCTTTTTGGAATAGTTTTCTTTCACCCTCCCCCACTTTTATTGGTACGGCTGATTTCTCTTGGCTCTGAGCCCAGTTTGGTTTAATTTTTGTTTATTCTGTACAGGATTCCAGACTCTGCTTTGAGATGGGCACTGTATAAATTAATAAATAAATTCAATATATGCTTGCTTTTAGTGGGTTGCTTGGCACATCTGTTTTTCAGAGGTTTCTAAATCTTCATGATCTGCATAAGGTATCTTTAGTTACATAGGATTAGGGAGAGTATCATATTTTTAACATGTACAGGGTTTCCCATTAAAAAGTCATCATTTACTAACAGTTACAGTGCTCTGGCATATTGGATACTGCAGTATGTCTCAATAGTTGGAATGTAGAATAATGGTTCTATTTAAGACGCTATGAGTATCTTAACTATGGTAAATACTTGTGTTTTTAGTGCTGAAAACTGTTGTTTTGTACTCAGAAAGTTTTTAAGCGTTCTCTATTTCATAATCTCTGCATATATAAATATATATGTTGCATCCTGTGAAAATACTGTCATTCCTTCAGTATTGCAAGAGCTTTCACAGGCATAACTGTACGAAACGGTGTTCAACGTATTGGTTGTTGCCGGTTGTGCTGCTTTGGCATAACCAAAAGCCTCTTAATGGAAAACCAGGGGCATTTCCTGCAAAAAATTGCCAATTTTCATGATTATTTATGTCAGGGTAACAAAAAGCCATTTAGAAAAATACTCAGCAAACATTGTGGCACCCAATTAACTCATAAATAGCTCAGAAATGAGAAGAGACTGCCTCTGAGCCAGCCAGCAGTTAGAGAATAATGGCAGAGTTTGGTTCTACAGGAGAGCAGGGAGACTTGGAGACATACAGAGACATAAAAGTATTACGTGTAAAGTTGAGGTCAAAGGAGACATTTGTGAGGAAAGGGAAAACAGCTAGCTTTGCTGAGGTATATGAGTCTCAGGGATTTCCATACGCATACTGAAGCCAGCTTCATAAATTGCACTGCTTATAGAGCACCATGTTCTTCCGGTTGTCTAAATGGAATGAATAGGTTCTATTTATGGCTCGTGGGTTGTAATTTTTATTGCATTGCAATACTTGAAGAGAAGGTGGAAAGAAATGGAGGCCACAGGGAGAAGGATGGTGTGTTGATCAACGTATGCAAAATGAACAGTTGGTACTAGTTAGTCACTAAGGTAGGAATATCTCAGATATCTTTTGTAGGAGCTCAAAACACAATGGTACGCTAGCATCCCGTCTTCCAACTCTGTATTTTGTAAGCAACCTAATTAAACAGATGATGAACATCTATTGCAGGCAATGTGGTAAGCAGAGGAATACTTGTGAATCCAGCAGGAATTAAGGTCTGACTTGAGCATTGAGTTTATCAGCACTGTGAAGAGTGAGTGCTTCTAGGCGTGCCCAAAAGTAAACCTTTAGGTACGTAAGGAGCTCTCTATCAAGAACCATTGATGGGTATGGTGTTGGCGGTCATAGCCCATAAACTATGGGATTAGGTGCTAACTTAACTGAGATTCTGAAGGATCTGAATTTTGTGTTACTGCTTGTCTCCTATCTAAGACCTCTTATGGATTTAACCTTAAGATTTTAAACAGCTTCTTGCTAGTTTGGAGAAGTCTTTCCAGATGTGCAGTTACTGGGTGAGAAAACACAGATATTTCAGCAAAATCTGTGCATCTGGATCTTCACAAATACGTTCATCAGCAGTTTTCTCTAATATCTGTGGTTTCTGAGAGCGAGGTCCTCCAGTGCTCTTGACCTCCGCTGGAAGAAAAGGTTTATTTGCCCATATATGGCCCATATATGACTGACACAGATGGCAACAAATACGTACACACAGCACCTTTCATGCTCCCAATTATGTTTACTCTCTAAATAAGTGGGAGTCCTGGAAATCTCCCATTTGTCTTTGGTATACTTGGAAAATGTTATTGCCTGTAATATGGCGAGCCTAAGACAAGGGAAAATGTTACCCGGGCTCTCCCCAGGTCTGTTGGAGAGAGGGCTATGAACTGGGACCGAGATTCGCTTCATGTACACGTAGTCCTAGTGTGAGGTCCTAAGTTGTACAAAGCCCACCAGCACTGAAGGGCACTGCTAGGAACTGTGAAATGGTGTCCCATCTCCCATGATGTCTCATGGCTGTCTCGTGGTTAAAGGGAGTGCTGTGGTGGAAGCAGTGCCGCTATTTTGCTGATACCTTTTTATGATATAAATAGATGTAAAACAGAAAAAGAAATGTCTGGGTCCATTGTTGGTACGTTGTCCTTATGTTGAGCGGCTTGTGTTTCTGAGACGCAAGACCTTATAAATAACACAAAAATGAAAAGTGTGTGGAAAGTAAGTTCCTAAAACATGGACTTAGTACAAAATACAAGTAGTTAAAAAAGGGAAAGAGAGGGGAAGAAGCAGGTGTCTGGATACACCAACACGTATTAAAATACAGTGGTGCAATGCACCTTAAATAAAACAAACATAAACAAACCCCAAACCTCCTTCATTTGTGGAGGGAATACATGGAAACATTTCTTTAAAAAGCTATTTGAAATGTAAACATTTGATATCACCACTACAGAAACTAACCCAGCACATGGCCACAAGGATGCTCAGAAGTAAGAAATATGATGATAGAACAGAAGAAAAGGGGCAAGAATGGAAGCAGAATTAAATGGTGCAGGCAGGCAACTGAGTGGCAATGGCTCCCATTTCTTTCCTAAGCACATCCACACTTAGTTTCTGAGAAAGCAGGAAGGACATATAGGCAAATTGCCAACCAGATGGTGCAATCGAATATGAAGAATGCATTCAGAAGGGCAGTGAAACACAGAATTAAAAAATCCCATCATTTGCTTTCCTGATACAAATCAGGACAAAATTCACATGGAAAGAATAAATGCTAACTATATACTCATGCCTTCTAGTCATTTTTGCGACTTAGCTTCAGAAAAACTTCTGCCTTTCAGTTCTCCTGTGGGATCCCCTACACCAAAGTAATTTATTTGTGTTCCAATTATGTTTCTTTGCAGATTTTTCAAAACTGCCTTATTGTTGCCTAAATATGTTTCTTCTAAAATACAACATGATTTAACTGTGAGAGAAGGATTAGGTCCATTTTGAGGACTTCTGTAGTTGCTGCTCTTATATAGCATGAAGAAAAGAAAATAGTACTTGCTATCTAGACTTCTACATAATCAATAGATGGAGAGGCTGTCAGTGGAATTAGTGGCAGCCCAAGGAATTATACTATTTTTCATATGTCATGTAATTTCCAATTTATTACTGAAACTGCATGGTGTGTATGTTTGCATTTTGTCTTTGGAATAATTTTATGTTATTTTTTACTTACAATCTATTTTTATTTCTGTTGTAATTTGGCTCTTTTCAAAACAAGGCCGAGTGTGTAGTGCATATATTATGCATATATAGAAATACACATTCCCACCCTACTCCTCTGACTTGCTTTTACATTTCAGAAAATACACGTAGAGATGCATAAAGTTTTCTAGCAGGAATAGTTTGTAGTTATTTTAATGTAATTTTTGCTTATTAGTAGCATAGTTTTGGTTATGTGATTGGATGTAACAATTCCATGTCAACGTAATCAGAACTTGACAAATCTAGTCATACTTGAAGAGAGGAAGCCATATCCTGGCAAAAATGTAAGAGCCGGCCATCTGTCCTGAAGATTGTCAGCCTTTTTGTTTTGTATTTTATGTCTATATCTTAATATTCTATAATTATATATATATGGAATATCTATCCTTTACCTTTATTCTTGTGAATAGCTTCCAAATGGGATTCAGCTACAGCATATGAGCATTATCTTGAAGAGTCTTTAAAAGACCTGCCGCTTTCTTTCTCTGCCATCTTAATTGGTCTTTATATGGTGCTGTTGACAAGCAAGTGCTTGTGGACTACAAATGAATCTGGAAAAAAAGGAAGATTGTAATTCATTGAATAAATTATTTTTTATTAATTATTAGAGCACTGTTTTTTATGATTTAATGATTTAGATTATGGAAAGCCATGTTGCTGATTTTTTTCTTTGTCTTGTTGAATTCTGTATCTATTTATTTAGCTTGCAGATATTTTTTCTTCAGTGCTTAAAATCCCATTTTGATTGTGAGGAACCAAATGTGATCTTCATTCTTTCTTTCTTGGAACCCCCTTCCAGTTATAAAAATTTTACAGATGATTTTGACATTGATGGGCATAGAACAAGTTCTGTTGTATTCAGATTATGTTCTCTGTAACACATGTATAACCTTATTTCTCTCCCAAGTGGTTTGAAGAATATTTGAGATCTTACCTGTAATAGCAGGTTAGGCAATCATAGAAAATGCTGCAGTTCAGCTGGTAGAACTGCATTACTGATAGAGACATAAGAAGCTGTGGGCTAAGTGTCAGGGCTTTTTGTGAAATTTCTGTTGCTTCTGGTGTTTTTGCCTGCTGGTGGGAGAAACTAGAACCCAGAGAAGTGAAATAGAGATTAAACCCCTCGGTGACTGTTGCCAGTCAGTTTCAGAATTCCTCTAATCTTTTGAGTTCTTAAGTTAAATCAGCCATTGCTTGAGATTTTGTGTATTTGTGTGGAGAGGGGATGGACTTATTTTAATCACATCAAGGTCCCCAAAGGTTTTGTCTTTGTCTATGGTAAGTAGTTTTAGCCCCAGTTTCTCTAGGTAAGAGCAAACTTGACTCTCACCAAACTTTTCTGGGAGAGACAAATGCTTTTGAGCTACTTTTTATTGGCTACAGAAAATGCAGAAAGAACTAGTTGGCAACTCATCCATTGACAAATAGAAGAATTTGATGTCATGCTCCATGTGGCAAGGGCAATAATGTCTCGAAAGCCAAGCTGGACAGGTTGAAAATCACAAATATCAGGCAGTGTCTTGTAATAGTATCAGATGTATCCCAGATATCATGGCTTTCTCTTGTGTTGACTTCATCAGTGTTGGTGGTTGTTATGGGGATCTGACAATGTTAAATTTGTTAAATAACTGAAGTTGAGCGATTCCCAATTCCATTGACTTCAGCTGAATTTGTCAGCTAGTGCCCAACAGTGGTCAGAAAAAAAACCCCAAGCTGAGTTAGGAATTATTAGGAAAGAAATAGAAGACAAGTTGGAAAACATGACTCTGTGTCTGTGTAGAGCCCTGGTACGCTCTGCTGCTTCAGTGCTATGAGTAATTCTCATGCTCCTGTTTCAGAGTGGATATGTGAAGAGTGATAAAAGTGATCAGACTTATGGAGCAGCTTCCATGTGATAAAAGAAATATTATGATCTTCAGCCTGGAGAAGAATGAACTGACAGAGAATTTGACAGAGATCTACAGGACTGGGAACGACATGAAAAAGGTAAGTGGAAAATGACTGTTCCCTCTTCACATGTAAGAACTGAGCATCAAGTGAAACTAATAGGGCAGTTCAAAACAAATGAAACAATTTTTTTTTTTCCCACACTGAGATATTAAGTAAGTTGTGGAACTCCATTCTAGAGGCTGTTAAGAATGCTGAAAGTTGACATAGATTCAAAAGAGAACCAAACAAGTTCATGGAAGGAGAATCCATCCAAAGCTATTAAATAAAAGCATGACAACTCTGGATCAGAAAATCCCTGGGCCATAAATGAGTGGAAGCTGGGGAAGTATAAATAAGGTAAGCAGCATTTATGTACTTTCCACCATAGCCACTTTTTTTTTTTTCCTTTTGAGTTCAATGTAGCTACTATGATACTTAAAATTAAGCATGTGCTCAAGTTCTTTGCTGGTTCAGTGCCTTTGTTCATAGCATATCTGTTTAGCCTGTTATTTCAGGTTCAGGGTCATAGGAAATAAATCACTGTTTAGGAAAGGCAACAAAAGAAAACATAGCTTTTCCTTTCCTTTTTCTGGTGGGCAGTACTCTGCCTTC